>NW_027327993.1:0-85517 GCF_047675955.1 Chlorocebus sabaeus
GAATTGGCAAAGGGATATTTGGAAGCCCATAGAGGGCTATGGTGTAAAAGGAAATATCTTCCGTTCAAAACTGGAAAGAAGCTTTCTGAGAAACTGCTCTGTGTTCTGTTAATTCATCTCACAGAGTTACATCTTTCCCTTCAAGAAGCCTTTCGCTAAGGCTGTTCTTGTGGAATTGGCAAAGGGATATTTGGAAGCCCATAGAGGGCTATGGTGAAAAAGGAAATATCTTCCGTTCAAAACTGAAAAAAAGCTTTCTGAGAAACTGCTCTGTGTTCTGTTAATTCATCTCACAGAGTTACATCTTTCCCTTCAAGAAGCCTTTCGCTAAGGCTGTTCTTGTGGAATTGGCAAAGGGATATTTGGAAGCCCATAGAGGGCTATGGTGAAAAAGGAAATATCTTCCGTACAAAACTGGAAAGAAGCTTTCTGAGAAACTGTTCTATGTTCTGTTAATTCATCTCACAGAGTTACATCTTTCCCTTCAAGAAGCCTTTCGCTAAGGCTGTTCTTTTGGAATTGGCAAAGGGATATTTGGAAGCCCATAGAGGGCTATAGTGAAAAAGGAAATATCTTCCGTTCAAAACTGGAAAAAAGCTTTCTGAGAAACTGCTCTGTGTTCTGTTAATTCATCTCACAGAGTTACATCTTTAACTTCAAGAAGCCTTTCGCTAAGGCTGTTCTTGTGGAATTGGCAAAGGGATATTTGGAAGCCCATAGAGGGCTATGGTGCAAAAGGAAATATCTTCCGTTCAAAACTGGAAAGAAGCTTTCTGAGAAACTGTTCTATGTTCTGTTAATTCATCTCACAGAGTTACATCTTTCCCTTCAAGAAGACTTTCGCTAAGGCTGTTCTTGTGGAATTGGCAAAGGGATATTTGTAAGCCCATAGAGGGCTATGGTGAAAAAGGAAATATCTTCCGTTCAAAACTGGAAAGAAGCTTTCTGAGAAACTGCTCTGTGTTCTGTTAATTCATCTCACAGAGTTACATCTTTCCCTTCAAGAAGCCTTTCGCTAAGGCTGTTCTTGGGGAATTGGCAAAGGGATATTTGGAAGCCCATAGAGGGCTATGGTGAAAAAGGAAATATCTTCCGTTCAAAACTGGAAAAAAGCTTTCTGAGAAACTGCTCTGTGTTCTGTTAATTCATCTCACAGAGTTACATCATTCCCTTCAAGAAGCATTTCGCTAAGGCTGTTCTTGTGGAATTGGCAAAGGGATATTTGGAAGCCCATAGAGGGCTATGGTGAAAAAGGAAATATCTTCCGTTCAAAACTGGAAACAAGCTTTCTGAGAAACTGCTCTGTGTTCTCTTAATTCATCTCACAGAGTTACATCTTTCCCTTCAAGAAGCCTTTCGCTAAGGCTGTTCTTGTGGAATTGGCAAAGGGATATTTGGAAGCCTATAGAGGGCTATGGTGAAAAAGGAAATATCTTCCGTTCAAAACTGGAAAGAAGCTTTCTGAGAAACTGCTCTGTGTTCTGTTAATTCATCTCACAGAGTTACATCTTTCCCTTCAAGAAGCCTTTCGCGAAGGCTATTCTTGTGGAATTGGCAAAGGGATATTTGGAAGCCCATAGAGGGCTATGGTGAAAAAGGAAATATCTTCCGTTCAAAAGTGGAAAGAAGCTTTCTGAGAAACTGCTCTGTGTTCTGTTAATTCATCTAGCAGAGTTACATCTCTTCCTTCAAGAAGCCTTTCGCTAAGGCTGTTCTTGTGGAATTGGCAAAGGGATATTTGGAAGCCCATAGAGGGCTATGGTGAAAAGGAAATATCTTCCGTTCAAAACTGGAAAGAAGCTTTCTGAGAAACTGCTCTGTGTTCTGTTAATTCATCTCACAGAGTTACATCTTTCCCTTCAAGAAGCCTTTCGCTAAGGCTGTTCTTGTGGAATTGGCAAAGGGATATTTGGAAGCCCATGGAGGGCTATGGTGAAAAAGGAAATATCTTCCGTTCAAAAGTGGAAAGAAGCTTTCTGAGAAACTGCTCTGTGTTCTGTTAATTCATCTAGCAGAGTTACATCTCTTCCTTCAAGAAGCCTTTCGCTAAGGCTGTTCTTGTGGAATTGGCAAAGGGATATTTGGAAGCCCATAGAGGGCTATGGTGAAAAAGGAAATATCTTCCGTTCAAAACTGGAAAGAAGCTTTCTGAGAAACTGCTCTGTGTTTTGTTAATTCATCTCACAGAGTTACATCTTTCCCTTCAAGAAGCCTTTCGCTAAGGCTGTTCTTGTGGAATTGGCAAAGGGATATTTGGAAGCCCATAGAGGGCTATGGTGAAAAAGGAAATATCTTCCGTTCAAAACTGGAAAGAAGCTTTCTGAGAAACTGCTCTGTGTTCTGTTAATTCATCTCACAGAGTTACATCTTTCCCTTCAAGAAGCCTTTCGCTAAGGCTGTTCTTGTGGAATTGGCAAAGGGATATTTGGAAGCCCATAGAGGGCTATGGTGAAAAAGGAAATATCTTCCGTTCAAAACTGGAAAGAAGCTTTCTGAGAAACTGCTCTGTGTTCTGTTAATTCATCTCACAGTGTTACATCTTTCCCTTCAAGAAGCCTTTCGCTAAGGCTGTTCTTGTGGAATTGGCAAAGGTATATTTGGAAGCCCATAGAGGGCTATGGTGAAAAAGGAAATATCTTCCGTTCAAAACTGGAAAGAAGCTTTCTGAGAAACTGCTCTGTGTTCTGTTAATTCATCTCAAAGAGTTACATCTTTAACTTCAAGAAGCCTTTCGCTAAGGCTGTTCTTGTGGAATTGGCAAAGGGATATTTGGAAGCCCATAGAGGGCTATGGAGAAAAAGGAAATATCTTCCGTTCAAAACTGGAAAGAAGCTTTCTGAGAAACTGTTCTATGTTCTGTTAATTCATCTCAGAGCGTTACATCTTTCCCTTCAAGAAGCCTTTCGCTAAGGCTGTTCTTGTGGAATTGGCAAAGGGATATTTGGAAGCCCATAGAGGGCTATGGTGAAAAAGGAAATATCTTCCGTTCAAAACTGGAAAGAAGCTTTCTGAGAAACTGCTCTGTGTTCTGTTAATTCATCTCACAGAGTTACATCTTTCCCTTCAAGAAGCCTTTCGCTAAGGCTGTTCTTGTGGAATTGGCAAAGGGATATTTGGAAGCCCATAGAGGGCTATGGTGAAAAAGGAAATATCTTCCGTTCAAAACTGGAAAGAAGCTTTCTGAGAAACTGCTCTGTGTTCTCTTAATTCATCTCACAGAGTTACATCTTTCCCTTCAAGAAGCCTTTCGCTAAGGCTGTTCTTGTGGAATTGGCAAAGGGATATTTGGAAGCCCATAGAGGGCTATGGTGAAAAAGGAAATATCTTCCGTTCAAAACTGGAAAGAAGCTTTCTGAGAAACTGCTCTGTGTTCTGTTAATTCATCTCACAGAGTTACATCTTTCCCTTCAAGAAGCCTTTCGCTAAGGCTGTTCTTGTGGAATTGGCAAAGGGATATTTGGAAGCCCATAGAGGGCTATGGTGAAAAAGGAAATATCTTCCGTTCAAAACTGGAAAGAAGCTTTCTGAGAAACTGCTCTGTGTTCTGTTAATTCATCTCACAGAGTTACATCCTTACCTTCAAGAAGCCTTTCGCTAAGGCTGTTCTTGTGGAATTGGCAAAGGGATATTTGGAAGCCCATAGAGGGCTATGGTGAAAAAGGAAATATCTTCCGTTCAAAACTGGAAAAAAGCTTTCTGAGAAACTGCTCTGTGTTCTGTTAATTCATCTCACAGAGTTACATATTTCCCTTCAAGAAGCCTTTCGCTAAGGCTGTTCTTGTGGAATTGGCAAAGGGATATTTGGAAGCCCATAGAGGGCTATGGTGAAAAAGGAAATATCTTCCGTTCAAAACTGGAAAGAAGCTTTCTGAGAAACTGCTCTGTGTTCTGTTAATTCATCTCACAGAGTTACATCTTTAACTTCAAGAAGCCTTTCGCTAAAGCTGTTCTTGTGGAATTGGCAAAGGGATATTTGGAAGCCCATAGAGGGCTATGGTGAAAAAGGAAATATCTTCCGTTCAAAACTGGAAAGAAGCTTTCTGAGAAACTGCTCTGTGTTCTGTTAATTCATCTCACAGAGTTACATCTTTCCCTTCAAGAAGCCTTTCGCCAAGGCTATTCTTGTGGAATTGGCAAAGGGATATTTGGAAGCCCATAGAGGGCTATGGTGAAAAAGGAAATATCTTCCGTTCAAAAGTGGAAAGAAGCTTTCTGAGAAACTGCTCTGTGTTCTGTTAATTCATCTAGCAGAGTTACATCTCTTCCTTCAAGAAGCCTTTCGCTAAGGCTGTTCTTGTGGAATTGGCAAAGGGATATTTGGAAGCCCATAGAGGGCTATGGTGAAAAGGAAATATCTTCCGTTCAAAACTGGAAAGAAGCTTTCTGAGAAACTGCTCTGTGTTCTGTTAATTCATCTCACAGAGTTACATCTTTCCCTTCAAGAAGCCTTTCGCTAAGGCTGTTCTTGGGGAATTGGCAAAGGGATATTTGGAAGCCCATAGAGGGCTATGGTGAAAAAGGAAATATCTTCCGTTCAAAACTGGAAAGAAGCTTTCTGAGAAACCGCTCGGTGTTCTGTTAATTCATCTAACAGAGTTACATCTTTCCCTTCAAGAAGCCTTTCGCTAAGGCTGTTCTTGTGGAATTGGCAAAGGGATATTTGGAAGCCCATAGAGGGCTATGGTGAAAAAGGAAATATCTTCCGTTCAAAACTGGAAAAAAGCTTTCTGAGAAACTGCTCTGTGTTCTGTTAATTCATCTCACAGAGTTACATCTTTAACTTCAAGAAGCCTTTCGCTAAGGCTGTTCTTGTGGAATTGGCAAACGGATATTTGGAAGCCCATAGAGGGCTATGGTGAAAAAGGAAATATCTTCCGTTCAAAACTGGAAAAAAGCTTTCTGAGAAACTGCTCTGTGTTCTGTTAATTCATCTCACAGAGTTACATCTTTCCCTTCAAGAAGCCTTTCGCTAAGGCTGTTCTTGTGGAATTGGCAAAGGGATATTTGGAAGCCCATAGAGGGCTATGGTGAAAAAGGAAATATCTTCCGTTCAAAACTGGAAAGAAGCTTTCTGAGAAACTGCTCTGTGTTCTTTTAATTCATCTCACAGAGTTACATCTTTAATTTCAAGAAGCCTTTCGCTAAAGCTGTTCTTGTGGAATTGGCAAAGGGATATTTGGAAGCCCATAGAGGGCTATGGTGAAAAAGGAAATATCTTCCGTTCAAAACTGGAAAGAAGCTTTCTGAGAAACTGATCTGTGTTCTGTTAATTCATCTCACAGAGTTACATCTTTCCCTTCAAGAAGCCTTTCGCCAAGGCTATTCTTGTGGAATTGGCAAAGGGATATTTGGAAGCCCATAGAGGGCTATGGTGAAAAAGGAAATATCTTCCGTTCAAAAGTGGAAAGAAGCTTTCTGAGAAACTGCTCTGTGTTCTGTTAATTCATCTAGCAGAGTTACATCTATTCCTTCAAGAAGCCTTTCGCTAAGGCTGTTCTTGTGGAATTGGCAAAGGGATATTTGGAAGCCCATAGAGGGCTATGGTGAAAAGGAAATATCTTCCGTTCAAAACTGGAAAGAAGCTTTCTGAGAAACTGCTCTGTGTTCTGTTAATTCATCTCACAGAGTTACATCTTTCCCTTCAAGAAGCCTTTCGCTAAGGCTGTTCTTGTGGAATTGGCAAAGGGATATTTGGAAGCCCATAGAGGGCTATGGTGAAAAAGGAAATATCTTCCGTTCAAAACTGGAAAGAAGCTTTCTGAGAAACCGCTCGGTGTTCTGTTAATTCATCTAACAGAGTTACATCTTTCCCTTCAAGAAGCCTTTCGCTAAGGCTGTTCTTGTGGAATTGGCAAAGGGATATTTGGAAGCCCATAGAGGGCTATGGTGGAAAAGGAAATATCTTCCGTTGAAAATTGGAAAGAAGCTTTCTGAGAAACTGCTCTGTGTTCTGTTAATTCATCTCACAGAGTTACATCTTTCCCTTCAAGAAGCCTTTCGCTAAGGCTGTTCTTGGGGAATTGGCAAAGGGATATTTGGAAGCCCATAGAGGGCTATGGTGAAAAAGGATATATCTTCCGTTCAAAACTGGAAAGAAGCTTTCTGAGAAACTGCTCTGTGTTCTGTTAATTCATCTCACAGAGTTACATCCTTCCCTTCAAGAAGCCTTTCGCTAAGGCTGTTCTTGTGGAATTGGCAAAGGGATATTTGGAAGCCCATAGAGGGCTATGGTGAAAAAGGCAATATCTTCCGTTCAAAACTGGAAAGAAGCTTTTTGAGAAACTGCTCTGTGTTCTGTTAATTCATCTCACAGAGTTATATCTTTCCCTTCAAGAAGCCTTTCGCTAAGGCTGTTCTTGTGGAATTGGCAAAGGGATATTTGGAAGCCCATAGAGGGCTATGGTGAAAAAGGAAATATCTTCCGTTCAAAACTGGAAAGAAGCCTTCTGAGAAACTGCTCTGTGTTCTGTTAATTCATCTCACAGAGTTACATCTTTCCCTTCAAGAAGCCTTTCGCTAAGGCTGTTTTTGTGGAATTGTCAAAGGGATATTTGGAAGCCCATAGAGGGCTATGGTGAAAAAGGAAATATCTTCCGTTCAAAACTGGAAAGAAGCTTTCTGAGAAACTGCTCTGTGTTCTGTTAATTCATCTCACAGAGTTACATCTTTCCCATCAAGAAGCCTTTCGCTAAGGCTGTTCTTGTGGAATTGGCTAAGGGATATTTGGAAGCCCATAGAGGGCTATGGTGAAAAAGGAAATATCATCCGTTCAAAACTGGAAAGAAGCTTTCTGAGAAACTGCTCTGTGTTCTTTTAATTCATCTCACAGAATTACATCTTTCCCTTCAAGAAGCCTTTCGCTAAGGCTCTTCTTGTGGAATTGGCAAAGGGATAATTGGAAGCCCATGGTGGGCTATGGTGAAAAAGGAAATATCTTCCGTTCAAAATTGGAAAAAAGCTTTCTGAGAAACTGCTCTGTGTTCTGTTAATTCATCTCACAGAGTTACATCTTTCCCTTCAAGAAGCCTTTCGCTAAGGCTGTTCTTGTGGAATTGGCAAAGGGATATTTGGAAGCCCATAGAGGGCTATAGTGAAAAAGGAAATATCTTCCGTTCAAAACTGGAAAAAAGCTTTCTGAGAAACTGCTCTGTGTTCTGTTAATTCATCTCACAGAGTTACATCTTTCCCTTCAAGAAGCCTTTCGCTAAGGCTGTTCTTGTGGAATTGGCAAAGGGATATTTGGAAGCCCATAGAGGGCTATGGAGAAAAAGGAAATATCTTCCGTTCAAAACTGGAAAGAAGCTTTCTGAGAAACTGCTCTGTGTTCTGTTAATTCATCTCACAGAGTTACATCTTTCCCTTCAAGAAGCCTTTCGCTAAGGCTGTTCTTGTGGAATTGGCAAAGGGATATTTGGAAGCCCATAGAGGGCTATGGTGAAAAAGGAAATATCTTCCGTTCAAAACTGGAAAGAAGCTTTCTGAGAAACTGCTCTGTGTTCTGTTAATTCATCTCACAGAGTTACATCTTTCCCTTCAAGAAGCCTTTCGCTAAGGCTCTTCTTGTGGAATTGGCAAAGGGATATTTGGAAGCCCATAGAGGGCTATGGTGAAAAAGGAAATAACTTCCGTTCAAAACTGGAAAGAAGCTTTCTGAGAAACTGCTCTGTGTTCTCTTAATTCATCTCACAGAGTTACATCTTTCCCTTCAAGAAGCCTTTCGCTAAGGCTGTTCTTGTGGAATTGGCAAAGGGATATTTGGAAGCCCATAGAGGGCTATGGTGAAAAAGGAAATATCTTCCGTTCAAAACTGGAAAGAAGCTTTCTGAGAAACTGCTCTGTGTTCTGTTAATTCATCTCACAGAGTTACATCCTTCCCTTCAAGAAGCCTTTCGCTAAGGCTGTTCTTGTGGAATTGGCAAAGGGATATTTGGAAGCCCATAGAGGGCTATGGTGAAAAAGGAAATATCTTCCGTTCAAAAGTGGAAAGAAGCTTTTTGAGAAACTGCTCTGTGTTCTGTTAATTCATCTCACAGAGTTATATCTTTCCTTCAAGAAGCCTTTCGCTAAGGCTGTTCTTGTGGAATTGGCAAAGGGATATTTGGAAGCCCATAGAGGGCTATGGTGAAAAAGGAAATATCTTCCGTTCAAAACTGGAAAGAAGCTTTCTGAGAAACTGCTCTGGGTTCTGTTAATTCATCTCACAGAGTTACATCTTTCCCTTCAAGAAGCCTTTCGCTAAGGCTGTTTTTGTGGAATTGTCAAAGGGATATTTGGAAGCCCATAGAGGGCTATGGTGAAAAAGGAAATATCTTCCGTTCAAAACTGGAAAGAAGCTTTCTGAGAAACTGCTCTGTGTTCTGTTAATTCATCTCACAGAGTTACATCTTTCCCATCAAGAAGCCTTTCGCTAAGGCTGTTCTTGTGGAATTGGCAAAGGGATATTTGGAAGCCCATGGTGGGCTATGGTGAAAAAGGAAATATCTTCCGTTCAAAACTGGAAAGAAGCTTTCTGAGAAACTGTTCTATGTTCTGTTAATTCATCTCACAGAGTTACATCTTTCCCTTCAAGAAGCCTTTCGCTAAGGCTGTTCTTGTGGAATTGTCAAAGGGATATGTGGAAGCCCATAGAGGGCTATGGTGAAAAAGGAAATATCTTCCGTTCAAAACTGGAAAAAAGCTTTCTGAGAAACTGCTCTGTGTTCTGTTAATTCATCTCACAGAGTTACATATTTCCCTTCAAGAAGCCTTTCGCTAAGGCTGTTTTTGTGGAATTGTCAAAGGGATATTTGGAAGCCCATAGAGGGCTATGGTGAAAAAGGAAATATCTTCCGTTCAAAACTGGAAAGAAGCTTTCTGAGAAACTGCTCTGTGTTCTGTTAATTCATCTCACAGAGTTACATCTTTCCCATCAAGAAGCCTTTCGCTAAGGCTGTTCTTGTGGAATTGGCATAGGGATATTTGGAAGCCCTTGGTGGGCTATGGTGAAAAAGGAAATATCTTCCGTTCAAAACTGGAAAGAAGATTTCTGAGAAACTGTTCTATGTTCTGTTAATTCATCTCACAGAGTTACATCTTTCCCTTCAAGAAGCCTTTCGCTAAGGCTGTTCTTGGGGAATTGTCAAAGGGATATGTGGAAGCCCATAGAGGGCTATGGTGAAAAAGGAAATATCTTCCGTTCAAAACTGGAAAAAAGCTTTCTGAGAAACTGCTCTGTGTTCTGTTAATTCATCTCACAGAGTTACATATTTCCCTTCAAGAAGCCTTTCGCTAAGGCTGTTTTTGTGGAGTTGGCAAAGGGATATTTGGAAGCCCATAGAGGGCTATGGTGTAAAAGGAAATATCTTCCGTTCAAAACTGGAAAGAAGCTTTCTGAGAAACTGCTCTGTGTTCTCTTAATTCATCTCACAGAGTTACATCTTTCCCTTCAAGAAGCCTTTCGCTAAGGCTGTTCTTGTGGAATTGGCAAAGGGATATTTGGAAGCCCATAGAGGGCTATGGTGAAAAAGGATATATCTTCCGTTCAAAACTGGAAAGAAGCTTTCTGAGAAACTGTTCTATGTTCCTTTAATTCATCTCACAGAGTTACATCTTTCCCTTCAAGAAGCCTTTCGCTAAGGCTGTTCTTGTGGAATTGGCAAAGGGATATTTGGAAGCCCATAGAGGGCTATGGTGAAAAAGGAAATATCTTCCGTTCAAAACTGGAAAGAAGCTTTCTGAGAAACTGCTCTGTGTTCTGTTAATTCATCTCACAGAGTTACATCTTTCCCTTCAAGAAGCCTTTCGCTAAGGCTGTTCTTGTGGAATTGGCAAAGGGATATTTGGAAGCCCATAGAGGGCTATGGTGAAAAAGGATATATCTTCCGTTCAAAACTGGAAAGAAGCTTTCTGAGAAACTGCTCTGTGTTCTCTTAATTCATCTCAAAGAGTTACATCTTTAACTTCAAGAAGCCTTTCGCTAATTCTGTTCTTGTGGAATTGGCAAAGGGATATTTGGAAGCCCATAGAGGGCTATGGTGAAAAAGGAAATATCTTCCGTTCAAAAGTGGAAAGAAGCTTTCTGATAAACTGCTCTGTGTTCTGTTAATTCATCTAGCAGAGTTACATCTCTTCCTTCAAGAAGCCTTTCGCTAAGGCTGTTCTTGTGGAATTGGCAAAGGGATATTTGGAAGCCCATAGAGGGCTATGGTGAAAAAGGAAATATCTTCCGTTCAAAACTGGAAAGAAGCTTTCTGAGAAACTGCTCTGTGTTCTGTTAATTCATCTCACAGAGTTACTTCTTTCCCTTCAAGAAGCCTTTCGCTAAGGCTGTTCTTGTGGAATTGGCAAAGGGATATTTGGAAGCCCATAGAGGGCTATGGTGAAAAAGGAAATATCTTCCGTTCAAAACTGGAAAAAAGCTTTCTGAGAAACTGCTCTGTGTTCTGTTAATTCATCTCACAGAGTTACATATTTCCCTTCAAGAAGCCTTTCGCTAAGGCTGGTCTTGTGGAATTGGCAAAGGGATATTTGGAAGCCCATAGAGGGCTATGGTGAAAAAGGAAATATCTTCCGTTCAAAACTGGAAAGAAGCTTTCTGAGAAACTGCTCTGTGTTCTGTTAATTCATCTCACAGAGTTACATCTTTAACTTCAACAAGCCTTTCGGTAAAGCTGTTCTTGTGGAATTGGCAAAGGGATATTTGGAAGCCCATAGAGGGCTATGGTGAAAAAGGAAATATTTTCCGTTCAAAACTGGAAAGAAGCTTTCTGAGAAACTGCTCTGTGTTCTGTTAATTCATCTCACAGAGTTACATCTTTCCCTTCAAGAAGCCTTTCGCTAAGGCTGTTCTTGTGGAATTGGCAAAGGGATATTTGGAAGCCCATAGAGGGCTATGGTGAAAAAGGAAATATCTTCCATTCAAAACTGGAAAGAAGCTTTCTGAGAAACTGCTCTGTGTTCTGTTAATTCATCTCACAGAGTTACATCTTTCCCTTCAAGAAGCCTTTCGCTAAGGCTGTTCTTGTGGAATTGGCAAATGGTTATTTGGAAGCCCATAGAGGGCTATGGTGAAAAAGGAAATATCTTCCGTTCAAAACTGGAAAAAAGCTTTCTGAGAAACTGCTCTGTGTTCTGTTAATTCATCTCACAGAGTTACATTTTTAACTTCAAGAAGCCTTTCGCTAAGGCTGTTCTTGTGGAATTGTCAAAGGGATATTTGGAAGCCCATAGAGGGCTATGGTGTAAAAGGAAATATCTTCCGTTCAAAACTGGAAAGAAGCTTTCTGAGAAACTGCTCTGTGTTCTGTTAATTCATCTCACAGAGTTACATCTTTCCCTTCAAGAAGCCTTTCGCTAAGGCTGTTCTTGTGGAATTGGCAAAGGGATATTTGGAAGCCCATAGAGGGCTATGGTGAAAAAGGAAATATCTTCCGTTCAAAACTGAAAAAAAGCTTTCTGAGAAACTGCTCTGTGTTCTGTTAATTCATCTCACAGAGTTACATCTTTCCCTTCAAGAAGCCTTTCGCTAAGGCTGTTCTTGTGGAATTGGCAAAGGGATATTTGGAAGCCCATAGAGGGCTATGGTGAAAAAGGAAATATCTTCCGTAAAAAACTGGAAAGAAGCTTTCTGAGAAACTGTTCTATGTTCTGTTAATTCATCTCACAGAGTTCCATCTTTCCCTTCAAGAAGCCTTTCGCTAAGGCTGTTCTTGTGGAATTGGCAAAGGGATATTTGGAAGCCCATAGAGGGCTATGGTGAAAAAGGAAATATCTTCCGTTCAAAACTGGAAAGAAGCTTTCTGAGAAACTGCTCTGTGTTCTGTTAATTCATCTCACAGAGTTACATCTTTCCCTTCAAGAAGCCTTTCGCTAAGGCTGTTCTTGTGGAATTGGCAAAGGGATATTTGGAAGCCCATAGAAGGCTATGGTGAAAAAGGAAATATCTTCCATTTAAAACTGGAAAGAAGCTTTCTGAGAAACTGCACTGTGTTCTGTTAATTCATCTCACAGAGTTACATCTTTAACTTCAAGAAGCCTTTCGCTAAGGCTGTTCTTGTGGAATTGGCAAAGGGATATTTGGAAGCCCATAGAGGGCTATGGTGAAAAAGGAAATATCTTCCGTTCAAAAGTAGAAAGAGGCTTTCTGAGAAACTGCTCTGTGTTCTGTTAATTCATCTAGCAGAGTTAAATCTCTTCCTTCAAGAAGCCTTTCGCTAAGGCTGTTCTTGTGGAATTGGCAAAGGGATATTTGGAAGCCCATAGAGGGCTATGGTGAAAAAGGAAATATCTTCCGTTCAAAACTGGAAAGAAGCTTTCTGAGAAACTGCTCTGTGTTCTGTTAATTCATCTCGCAGAGTTACATCTTTAACTTCAAGAAGCCTTTCGCTAAGGCTGTTCTTGTGGAATTGGCAAAGGGATATTTGGAAGCCCATAGAGGGCTATGGAGAAAAAGGAAATATCTTCCGTTCAAAACTGGAAAGAAGCTTTCTGAGAAACTGCTCTGTGTTCTGTTAATTCATCTCACAGAGTTACATCTTTCCCTTCAAGAAGCCTTTCGCTAAGGCTGTTCTTGTGGAATTGGCAAAGGGATATTTGGAAGCCCATAGAGGGCTATGGTGAAAAAGGAAATATCTTCCGTTCAAAACTGGAAAGAAGCTTTCTGAGAAACTGCTCTGTGTTCTGTTAATTCATCTCACAGAGTTACATCTTTCCCTTCAAGAAGCCTTTCGCTAAGGCTGTTCTTGTGGAATTGGCAAAGGGATATTTGGAAGCCCATAGAGGGCTATGGTGAAAAAGGAAATATCTTCCGTTCAAAACTGGAAAGAAGCTTTCTGAGAAACTGCTCTGTGTTCTCTTAATTCATCTCACAGAGTTACATCTTTAACTTCAAGAAGCCTTTCGCTAAGGCTGTTCTTGTGGAATTGGCAAAGGGATATTTGGAAGCCCATAGAGGGCTATGGTGAAAAAGGAAATATCTTCCGTTCAAAACTGGAAAGAAGCTTTCTGAGAAACTGCTCTGTGTTCTGTTAATTCGTCTCACATAGTTACATTTTTAACTTCAAGAAGCCTTTCGCTAAGGCTGTTCTTGTGGAATTGTCAAAGGGATATTTGGAAGCCCATAGAGGGCTATGGTGTAAAAGGAAATATCTTCCGTTCAAAACTGGAAAGAAGCTTTCTGAGAAACTGCTCTGTGTTCTGTTAATTCATCTCACAGAGTTACATCTTTCCCTTCAAGAAGCCTTTCGCTAAGGCTGTTCTTGTGGAATTGGCAAAGGGATATTTGGAAGCCCATAGAGGGCTATGGTGAAAAAGGAAATATCTTCCGTTCAAAACTGAAAAAAAGCTTTCTGAGAAACTGCTCTGTGTTCTGTTAATTCATCTCACAGAGTTACATCTTTCCCTTCAAGAAGCCTTTCGCTAAGGCTGTTCTTGTGGAATTGGCAAAGGGATATTTGGAAGCCCATAGAGGGCTATGGTGAAAAAGGAAATATCTTCCGTAAAAAACTGGAAAGAAGCTTTCTGAGAAACTGTTCTATGTTCTGTTAATTCATCTCACAGAGTTACATCTTTCCCTTCAAGAAGCCTTTCGCTAAGGCTGTTCTTGTGGAATTGGCAAAGGGATATTTGGAAGCCCATAGAGGGCTATGGTGAAAAAGGAAATATCTTCCGTTCAAAACTGGAAAGAAGCTTTCTGAGAAACTGCTCTGTTTTCTGTTAATTCATCTCACAGAGTTACATCTTTCCCTTCAAGAAGCCTTTCGCTAAGGCTGTTCTTGTGGAATTGGCAAAGGGATATTTGGAAGCCCATAGAAGGCTATGGTGAAAAAGGAAATATCTTCCATTTAAAACTGGAAAGAAGCTTTCTGAGAAACTGCACTGTGTTCTGTTAATTCATCTCACAGAGTTACATCTTTAACTTCAAGAAGCCTTTCGCTAAGGCTGTTCTTGTGGAATTGGCAAAGGGATATTTGGAAGCCCATAGAGGGCTATGGTGAAAAAGGAAATATCTTCCGTTCAAAAGTAGAAAGAGGCTTTCTGAGAAACTGCTCTGTGTTCTGTTAATTCATCTAGCAGAGTTAAATCTCTTCCTTCAAGAAGCCTTTCGCTAAGGCTGTTCTTGTGGAATTGGCAAAGGGATATTTGGAATCCCATAGAGGGCTATGGTGAAAAAGGAAATATCTTCCGTTCAAAACTGGAAAGAAGCTTTCTGAGAAACTGCTCTGTGTTCTGTTAATTCATCTCGCAGAGTTACATCTTTAACTTCAAGAAGCCTTTCGCTAAGGCTGTTCTTGTGGAATTGGCAAAGGGATATTTGGAAGCCCATAGAGGGCTATGGAGAAAAAGGAAATATCTTCCGTTCAAAACTGGAAAGAAGCTTTCTGAGAAACTGCTCTGTGTTCTGTTAATTCATCTCACAGAGTTACATCTTTCCCTTCAAGAAGCCTTTCGCTAAGGCTGTTCTTGTGGAATTGGCAAAGGGATATTTGGAAGCCCATAGAGGGCTATGGTGAAAAAGGAAATATCTTCCGTTCAAAACTGGAAAGAAGCTTTCTGAGAAACTGCTCTGTGTTCTGTTAATTCATCTCACAGAGTTACATCTTTCCCTTCAAGAAGCCTTTCGCTAAGGCTGTTCTTGTGGAATTGGCAAAGGGATATTTGGAAGCCCATAGAGGGCTATGGTGAAAAAGGAAATATCTTCCGTTCAAAACTGGAAAGAAGCTTTCTGAGAAACTGCTCTGTGTTCTCTTAATTCATCTCACAGAGTTACATCTTTAACTTCAAGAAGCCTTTCGCTAAGGCTGTTCTTGTGGAATTGGCAAAGGGATATTTGGAAGCCCATAGAGGGCTATGGTGAAAAAGGAAATATCTTCCGTTCAAAACTGGAAAGAAGCTTTCTGAGAAACTGCTCTGTGTTCTGTTAATTCGTCTCACATAGTTACATCTTTAACTTCAAGAAGCCTTTCGCTAAGGCTGTTCTTGTGGAATTGGCAAAGGGATATTTGGAAGCCCATAGAGGGCTATGGTGAAAAAGGAAATATCTTCCGTTCAAAACTGGAAAGAAGCTTTCTGAGAAACTGCTCTGTGTTCTGTTAATTCATCTCACAGAGTTTCATCTTTCCCTTCAAGAAGCCTTCCGCTAAGGCTGTTCTTGTGGAATTGGCAAAGGGATATTTGGAAGCCCATAGAGGGCTATGGTGAAAAAGGAAATATCTTCCGTACAAAACTGGAAAGAAGCTTTCTGAGAAACTGTTCTATGTTCTGTTAATTCGTCTCACAGAGTTACATCTTTAACTTCAAGAAGCCTTTCGCTAAGGCTGTTCTTGTGGAATTGGCAAAGGGATATTTGGAAGCCCATAGAGGGCTATGGTGAAAAAGGAAATATCTTCCGTTCAAAACTGGAAAGAAGCTTTCTGAGAAACTGCTCTGTGTTCTGTTAATTCATCTCACAGAGTTTCATCTTTCCCTTCAAGAAGCCTTCCGCTAAGGCTGTTCTTGTGGAATTGGCAAAGGGATATTTGGAAGCCCATAGAGGGCTATGGTGAAAAAGGAAATATCTTCCGTACAAAACTGGAAAGAAGCTTTCTGAGAAACTGTTCTATGTTCTGTTAATTCATCTCACAGAGTTACATCTTTCCCTTCAAGAAGCCTTTCGCTAAGGCTGTTCTTGGGGAATTGGCAAAGGGATATTTGGAAGCCCATAGAGGGCTATGGTGAAAAAGGAAATATCTTCCGTTCAAAACTGGAAAAAAGCTTTCTGAGAAACTGCTCTGTGTTCTGTTAATTCATCTCACAGTGTTACATCTTTCCCTTCAAGAAGCCTTTCGGTAAGGCTGTTCTTGTGGAATTGGCAAAGGGATATATGGAAGCCCATAGAGGGCTATGGTGAAAAAGGAAATATCTTCCGTTCAAAACTGGAAAGAAGCTTTCTGAGAAACTGCTCTGTGTTCTGTTAATTCATCTCACAGAGTTACATCTTTAACTTCAAGAAGCCTTTCGCTAAGGCTGTTCTTGTGGAATTGGCAAAGGGATATTTGGAAGCCCATAGAGGGCTATGGTGAAAAAGGAACTATCTTCCGTTCAAAACTGGAAAGAAGCTTTCTGAGAAACTGCTCTGTGTTCTGTTAATTCATCTCACAGAGTTACATCTTTCCCTTCAAGAAGCCTTTCGCTAAGGCTGTTCTTGTGGAATTGGCAAAGGGATATTTGGAAGCCCATAGAGGGCTATGGTGAAAAAGGAAATATCTTCCGTTCAAAACTGGAAAGAAGCTTTCTGAGAAACTGCTCTGTGTTCTGTTAATTCATCTCACAGAGTTACATCTTTCCCTTCAAGAAGCCTTTCGCTAAGGCTGTTCTTGTTGAGTGGGCAAAGGGATATTTGGAAGCCCATAGAGGGCTATGGTGAAAAAGGAAATATCTTCCGTTCAAAACTGGAAAGAAGCTTTCTGAGAAACTGCTCTGTGTTCTGTTAATTCATCTCACAGAGTTACATCTTTAACTTCAAGAAGCCTTTCGCTACGGCTGTTCTTGTGGAATTGGCAAAGGGATATTTGGAAGCCCATAGAGGGCTATGGTGAAAAAGGAAATATCTTCCGTTCAAAACTGGAAAGAAGCTTTCTGAGAAACTGCTCTGTGTTCTGTTAATTCATCTCACAGAGTTACATCTTTCCCTTCAAGAAGCCTTTCGCTAAGGCTGTTCTTGTGGAATTGGCAAAGGGATATTTATAATCCCATAGAAGGCTATGGTGAAAAAGGAAATATCTTCCATTCAAAACTGGAAAGAAGCTTTCTGAGAAACTGCTCTGTGTTCTGTTAATTCATCTCACAGAGTTACATCTTTAACTTCAAGAAGCCTTTCGCTAAGGCTGTTCTTGTGGAATTGGCAAAGGGATATTTGGAAGCCCATAGAGGGCTATGGTGAAAAAGGAAATATCTTCCGTTCAAAAGTGGAAAGAGGCTTTCTGAGAAACTGCTCTGTGTTCTGTTAATTCATCTAGCAGAGTTACATCTCTTCCTTCAAGAAGCCTTTCGCTAAGGCTGTTCTTGTGGAATTGGCAAAGGGATATTTGGAAGCCCATAGAGGGCTATGGTGAAAAAGGAAATATCTTCCGTTCAAAACTGGAAAGAAGCTTTCTGAGAAACTGCTCTGTGTTCTGTTAATTCATCTCACAGAGTTACATCTTTAACTTCAAGAAGCCTTTCGCTAAGGCTGTTCTTGTGGAATTGGCAAAGGGATATTTGGAAGCCCATAGAGGGCTATGGAGAAAAAGGAAATATCTTCCGTTCAAAACTGGAAAGAAGCTTTCTGAGAAACTGCTCTGTGTTCTGTTAATTCATCTCACAGAGTTACATCTTTCCCTTCAAGAAGCCTTTCGCTAAGGCTGTTCTTGTGGAATTGGCAAAGGGATATTTGGAAGCCCATAGAGGGCTATGGTGAAAAAGGAAATATCTTCCGTTCAAAACTGGAAAGAAGCTTTCTGAGAAACTGCTCTGTGTTCTGTTAATTCATCTCACAGAGTTACATCTTTCCCTTCAAGAAGCCTTTCGCTAAGGCTGTTCTTGTGGAATTGGCAAAGGGATATTTGGAAGCCCATAGAGGGCTATGGTGAAAAAGGAAATATCTTCCGTTCAAAACTGGAAAGAAGCTTTCTGAGAAACTGCTCTGTGTTCTCTTAATTCATCTCACAGAGTTACATCTTTAACTTCAAGAAGCCTTTCGCTAAGGCTGTTCTTGTGGAATTGGCAAAGGGATATTTGGAAGCCCATAGAGGGCTATGGTGAAAAAGGAAATATCTTCCGTTCAAAACTGGAAAGAAGCTTTCTGAGAAACTGCTCTGTGTTCTGTTAATTCGTCTCACAGAGTTACATCTTTAACTTCAAGAAGCCTTTCGCTAAGGCTGTTCTTGTGGAATTGGCAAAGGGATATTTGGAAGCCCATAGAGGGCTATGGTGAAAAAGGAAATATCTTCCGTTCAAAACTGGAAAGAAGCTTTCTGAGAAACTGCTCTGTGTTCTGTTAATTCATCTCACAGAGTTTCATCTTTCCCTTCAAGAAGCCTTTCGCTAAGGCTGTTCTTGGGGAATTGGCAAAGGGATATTTGGAAGCCCATAGAGGGGTATGGTGAAAAAGGAAATATCTTCCGTTCAAAACTGTAAAAAAGCTTTCTGAGAAACTGCTCTGTGTTCTGTTAATTCATCTCACAGAGTTACATCTTTCCCTTCAAGAAGCCTTTCGCTAAGGCTGTTCTTGGGGAATTGGCAAAGGGATATTTGGAAGCCCATAGAGGGCTATGGTGAAAAAGGAAATATCTTCCTTTCAAAACTGGAAAAAAGCTTTCTGAGAAACTGCTCTGTGTTCTGTTAATTCATCTCACAGTGTTACATCTTTCCCTTCAAGAAGCCTTTCGGTAAGGCTGTTCTTGTGGAATTGGCAAAGGGATATATGGAAGCCCATAGAGGGCTATGGTGAAAAAGGAAATATCTTCCGTTCAAAACTGGAAAGAAGCTTTCTGAGAAACTGCTCTGTGTTCTGTTAATTCATCTCACAGAGTTACATCTTTAACTTCAAGAAGCCTTTCGCTAAGGCTGTTCTTGTGGAATTGGCAAAGGGATATTTGGAAGCCCATAGAGGGCTATGGTGGAAAAGGAAATATCTTCCGTTCAAAACTGGAAAGAAGCTTTCTGAGAAACTGCTCTGTGTTCTGTTAATTCATCTCACAGAGTTACATCTTTCCCTTCAAGAAGCCTTTCGCTAAGGCTGTTCTTGTGGAATTGGCAAAGGGATATTTGGAAGCCCATAGAAGGCTATGGTGAAAAAGGAAATATCTTCCATTCAAAACTGGAAAGAAGCTTTCTGAGAAACTGCTCTGTGTTCTGTTAATTCATCTCACAGAGTTACATCTTTAACTTTAAGAAGCCTTTCGCTAAGGCTGTTCTTGTGGAATTGGCAAAGGGATATTTGGAAGCCCATAGAGGGCTATGGTGAAAAAGGAAATATCTTCCGTTCAAAAGTGGAAAGATGCTTTCTGAGAAACTGCTCTGTGTTCTGTTAATTCATCTAGCAGAGTTAAATCTCTTCCTTCAAGAAGCCTTTCGCTAAGGCTGTTCTTGTGGAATTGGCAAAGGGATATTTGTAAGCCCATAGAGGGCTATGGTGAAAAAGGAAATATCTTCCGTTCAAAACTGGAAAGAAGCTTTCTGAGAAACTGCTCTGTGTTCTGTTAATTCATCTCACAGAGTTACATCTTTAACTTCAAGAAGCCTTTCGCTAAGGCTGTTCTTGTGGAATTGGCAAAGGGATATTTGGAAGCCCATAGAGGGCTATGGAGAAAAAGGAAATATCTTCCGTTCAAAACTGGAAAGAAGCTTTCTGAGAAACTGCTCTGTGTTCTGTTAATTCATCTCACAGAGTTACATCTTTCCCTTCTAGAAGCCTTTCGCTAAGGCTGTTCTTGTGGAATTGGCAAAGGGATATTTGGAAGCCCATAGAGGGCTATGGTGAAAAAGGAAATATCTTCCGTTCAAAACTGGAAAGAAGCTTTCTGAGAAACTGCTCTGTGTTCTGTTAATTCATCTCACAGAGTTACATCTTTCCCTTCAAGAAGCCTTTCGCTAAGGCTGTTCTTGTGGAATTGGCAAAGGGATATTTGGAAGCCCATAGAGGGCTATGGTGAAAAAGGAAATATCTTCCGTTCAAAACTGGAAAGAAGCTTTCTGAGAAACTGCTCTGTGTTCTGTTAATTCATCTCACAGAGTTACATCTTTAACTTCAACAAGCCTTTCGGTAAAGCTGTTCTTGTGGAATTGGCAAAGGGATATTTGGAAGCCCATAGAGGGCTATGGTGAAAAAGGAAATATTTTCCGTTCAAAACTGGAAAGAAGCTTTCTGAGAAACTGCTCTGTGTTCTGTTAATTCATCTCACAGAGTTACATCTTTCCCTTCAAGAAGCCTTTCGCTAAGGCTGTTCTTGTGGAATTGGCAAAGGGATATTTGGAAGCCCATAGAGGGCTATGGTGAAAAAGGAAATATCTTCCGTTCAAAACTGGAAAGAAGCTTTCTGAGAAACTGCTCTGTGTTCTGTTAATTCATCTCACAGAGTTACATCTTTCCCTTCAAGAAGCCTTTCGCTAAGGCTGTTCTTGTGGAATTGGCAAACGGTTATTTGGAAGCCCATAGAGGGCTATGGTGAAAAAGGAAATATCTTCCGTTCAAAACTGGAAAAAAGCTTTCTGAGAAACTGCTCTGTGTTCTGTTAATTCATCTCACAGAGTTACATTTTTAACTTCAAGAAGCCTTTCGCTAAGGCTGTTCTTGTGGAATTGTCAAAGGGATATTTGGAAGCCCATAGAGGGCTATGGTGTAAAAGGAAATATCTTCCGTTCAAAACTGGAAAGAAGCTTTCTGAGAAACTGCTCTGTGTTCTGTTAATTCATCTCACAGAGTTACATCTTTCCCTTCAAGAAGCCTTTCGCTAAGGCTGTTCTTGTGGAATTGGCAAAGGGATATTTGGAAGCCCATAGAGGGCTATGGTGAAAAAGGAAATATCTTCCGTTCAAAACTGAAAAAAAGCTTTCTGAGAAACTGCTCTGTGTTCTGTTAATTCATCTCACAGAGTTACATCTTTCCCTTCAAGAAGCCTTTCGCTAAGGCTGTTCTTGTGGAATTGGCAAAGGGATATTTGGAAGCCCATAGAGGGCTATGGTGAAAAAGGAAATATCTTCCGTAAAAAACTGGAAAGAAGCTTTCTGAGAAACTGTTCTATGTTCTGTTAATTCATCTCACAGAGTTACATCTTTCCCTTCAAGAAGCCTTTCGCTAAGGCTGTTCTTGTGGAATTGGCAAAGGGATATTTGGAAGCCCATAGAGGGCTATGGTGAAAAAGGAAATATCTTCCGTTCAAAACTGGAAAGAAGCTTTCTGAGAAACTGCTCTGTGTTCTGTTAATTCATCTCACAGAGTTACATCTTTCCCTTCAAGAAGCCTTTCGCTAAGGCTGTTCTTGTGGAATTGGCAAAGGGATATTTGGAAGCCCATAGAAGGCTATGGTGAAAAAGGAAATATCTTCCATTCAAAACTGGAAAGAAGCTTTCTGAGAAACTGCACTGTGTTCTGTTAATTCATCTCACAGAGTTACATCTTTAACTTCAAGAAGCCTTTCGCTAAGGCTGTTCTTGTGGAATTGGCAAAGGGATATTTGGAAGCCCATAGAGGGCTATGGTGAAAAAGGAAATATCTTCCGTTCAAAAGTAGAAAGAGGCTTTCTGAGAAACTGCTCTGTGTTCTGTTAATTCATCTAGCAGAGTTAAATCTCTTCCTTCAAGAAGCCTTTCGCTAAGGCTGTTCTTGTGGAATTGGCAAAGGGATATTTGGAAGCCCATAGAGGGCTATGGTGAAAAAGGAAATATCTTCCGTTCAAAACTGGAAAGAAGCTTTCTGAGAAACTGCTCTGTGTTCTGTTAATTCATCTCGCAGAGTTACATCTTTAACTTCAAGAAGCCTTTCGCTAAGGCTGTTCTTGTGGAATTGGCAAAGGGATATTTGGAAGCCCATAGAGGGCTATGGAGAAAAAGGAAATATCTTCCGTTCAAAACTGGAAAGAAGCTTTCTGAGAAACTGCTCTGTGTTCTGTTAATTCATCTCACAGAGTTACATCTTTCCCTTCAAGAAGCCTTTCGCTAAGGCTGTTCTTGTGGAATTGGCAAAGGGATATTTGGAAGCCCATAGAGGGCTATGGTGAAAAAGGAAATATCTTCCGTTCAAAACTGGAAAGAAGCTTTCTGAGAAACTGCTCTGTGTTCTGTTAATTCATCTCACAGAGTTACATCTTTCCCTTCAAGAAGCCTTTCGCTAAGGCTGTTCTTGTGGAATTGGCAAAGGGATATTTGGAAGCCCATAGAGGGCTATGGTGAAAAAGGAAATATCTTCCGTTCAAAACTGGAAAGAAGCTTTCTGAGAAACTGCTCTGTGTTCTCTTAATTCATCTCACAGAGTTACATCTTTAACTTCAAGAAGCCTTTCGCTAAGGCTGTTCTTGTGGAATTGGCAAAGGGATATTTGGAAGCCCATAGAGGGCTATGGTGAAAAAGGAAATATCTTCCGTTCAAAACTGGAAAGAAGCTTTCTGAGAAACTGCTCTGTGTTCTGTTAATTCGTCTCACATAGTTACATCTTTAACTTCAAGAAGCCTTTCGCTAAGGCTGTTCTTGTGGAATTGGCAAAGGGATATTTGGAAGCCCATAGAGGGCTATGGTGAAAAAGGAAATATCTTCCGTTCAAAACTGGAAAGAAGCTTTCTGAGAAACTGCTCTGTGTTCTGTTAATTCATCTCACAGAGTTTCATCTTTCCCTTCAAGAAGCCTTCCGCTAAGGCTGTTCTTGTGGAATTGGCAAAGGGATATTTGGAAGCCCATAGAGGGCTATGGTGAAAAAGGAAATATCTTCCGTACAAAACTGGAAAGAAGCTTTCTGAGAAACTGTTCTATGTTCTGTTAATTCGTCTCACAGAGTTACATCTTTAACTTCAAGAAGCCTTTCGCTAAGGCTGTTCTTGTGGAATTGGCAAAGGGATATTTGGAAGCCCATAGAGGGCTATGGTGAAAAAGGAAATATCTTCCGTTCAAAACTGGAAAGAAGCTTTCTGAGAAACTGCTCTGTGTTCTGTTAATTCATCTCACAGAGTTTCATCTTTCCCTTCAAGAAGCCTTCCGCTAAGGCTGTTCTTGTGGAATTGGCAAAGGGATATTTGGAAGCCCATAGAGGGCTATGGTGAAAAAGGAAATATCTTCCGTACAAAACTGGAAAGAAGCTTTCTGAGAAACTGTTCTATGTTCTGTTAATTCATCTCACAGAGTTACATCTTTCCCTTCAAGAAGCCTTTCGCTAAGGCTGTTCTTGGGGAATTGGCAAAGGGATATTTGGAAGCCCATAGAGGGCTATGGTGAAAAAGGAAATATCTTCCGTTCAAAACTGGAAAAAAGCTTTCTGAGAAACTGCTCTGTGTTCTGTTAATTCATCTCACAGTGTTACATCTTTCCCTTCAAGAAGCCTTTCGGTAAGGCTGTTCTTGTGGAATTGGCAAAGGGATATATGGAAGCCCATAGAGGGCTATGGTGAAAAAGGAAATATCTTCCGTTCAAAACTGGAAAGAAGCTTTCTGAGAAACTGCTCTGTGTTCTGTTAATTCATCTCACAGAGTTACATCTTTAACTTCAAGAAGCCTTTCGCTAAGGCTGTTCTTGTGGAATTGGCAAAGGGATATTTGGAAGCCCATAGAGGGCTATGGTGAAAAAGGAAATATCTTCCGTTCAAAAGTGGAAAGAGGCTTTCTGAGAAACTGCTCTGTGTTCTGTTAATTCATCTAGCAGAGTTACATCTCTTCCTTCAAGAAGCCTTTCGCTAAGGCTGTTCTTGTGGAATTGGCAAAGGGATATTTTGAAGCCCATAGAGGGCTATGGTGAAAAAGGAAATATCTTCCGTTCAAAACTGGAAAGAAGCTTTCTGAGAAACTGCTCTGTGTTCTGTTAATTCATCTCACAGAGTTACATCTTTAACTTCAAGAAGCCTTTCGCTAAGGCTGTTCTTGTGGAATTGGCAAAGGGATATTTGGAAGCCCATAGAGGGCTATGGAGAAAAAGGAAATATCTTCCGTTCAAAACTGGAAAGAAGCTTTCTGAGAAACTGCTCTGTGTTCTGTTAATTCATCTCACAGAGTTACATCTTTCCCTTCAAGAAGCCTTTCGCTAAGGCTGTTCTTGTGGAATTGGCAAAGGGATATTTGGAAGCCCATAGAGGGCTATGGTGAAAAAGGAAATATCTTCCGTTCAAAACTGGAAAGAAGCTTTCTGAGAAACTGCTCTGTGTTCTGTTAATTCATCTCACAGAGTTACATCTTTCCCTTCAAGAAGCCTTTCGCTAAGGCTGTTCTTGTGGAATTGGCAAAGGGATATTTGGAAGCCCATAGAGGGCTATGGTGAAAAAGGAAATATCTTCCGTTCAAAACTGGAAAGAAGCTTTCTGAGAAACTGCTCTGTGTTCTCTTAATTCATCTCACAGAGTTACATCTTTAACTTCAAGAAGCCTTTCGCTAAGGCTGTTCTTGTGGAATTGGCAAAGGGATATTTGGAAGCCCATAGAGGGCTATGGTGAAAAAGGAAATATCTTCCGTTCAAAACTGGAAAGAAGCTTTCTGAGAAACTGCTCTGTGTTCTGTTAATTCGTCTCACAGAGTTACATCTTTAACTTCAAGAAGCCTTTCGCTAAGGCTGTTCTTGTGGAATTGGCAAAGGGATATTTGGAAGCCCATAGAGGGCTATGGTGAAAAAGGAAATATCTTCCGTTCAAAACTGGAAAGAAGCTTTCTGAGAAACTGCTCTGTGTTCTGTTAATTCATCTCACAGAGTTTCATCTTTCCCTTCAAGAAGCCTTTCGCTAAGGCTGTTCTTGGGGAATTGGCAAAGGGATATTTGGAAGCCCATAGAGGGGTATGGTGAAAAAGGAAATATCTTCCGTTCAAAACTGTAAAAAAGCTTTCTGAGAAACTGCTCTGTGTTCTGTTAATTCATCTCACAGAGTTACATCTTTCCCTTCAAGAAGCCTTTCGCTAAGGCTGTTCTTGGGGAATTGGCAAAGGGATATTTGGAAGCCCATAGAGGGCTATGGTGAAAAAGGAAATATCTTCCTTTCAAAACTGGAAAAAAGCTTTCTGAGAAACTGCTCTGTGTTCTGTTAATTCATCTCACAGTGTTACATCTTTCCCTTCAAGAAGCCTTTCGGTAAGGCTGTTCTTGTGGAATTGGCAAAGGGATATATGGAAGCCCATAGAGGGCTATGGTGAAAAAGGAAATATCTTCCGTTCAAAACTGGAAAGAAGCTTTCTGAGAAACTGCTCTGTGTTCTGTTAATTCATCTCACAGAGTTACATCTTTAACTTCAAGAAGCCTTTCGCTAAGGCTGTTCTTGTGGAATTGGCAAAGGGATATTTGGAAGCCCATAGAGGGCTATGGTGGAAAAGGAAATATCTTCCGTTCAAAACTGGAAAGAAGCTTTCTGAGAAACTGCTCTGTGTTCTGTTAATTCATCTCACAGAGTTACATCTTTCCCTTCAAGAAGCCTTTCGCTAAGGCTGTTCTTGTGGAATTGGCAAAGGGATATTTGGAAGCCCATAGAAGGCTATGGTGAAAAAGGAAATATCTTCCATTCAAAACTGGAAAGAAGCTTTCTGAGAAACTGCTCTGTGTTCTGTTAATTCATCTCACAGAGTTACATCTTTAACTTTAAGAAGCCTTTCGCTAAGGCTGTTCTTGTGGAATTGGCAAAGGGATATTTGGAAGCCCATAGAGGGCTATGGTGAAAAAGGAAATATCTTCCGTTCAAAAGTGGAAAGATGCTTTCTGAGAAACTGCTCTGTGTTCTGTTAATTCATCTAGCAGAGTTAAATCTCTTCCTTCAAGAAGCCTTTCGCTAAGGCTGTTCTTGTGGAATTGGCAAAGGGATATTTGTAAGCCCATAGAGGGCTATGGTGAAAAAGGAAATATCTTCCGTTCAAAACTGGAAAGAAGCTTTCTGAGAAACTGCTCTGTGTTCTGTTAATTCATCTCACAGAGTTACATCTTTAACTTCAAGAAGCCTTTCGCTAAGGCTGTTCTTGTGGAATTGGCAAAGGGATATTTGGAAGCCCATAGAGGGCTATGGTGAAAAAGGAAATATCTTCCGTTCAAAACTGGAAAGAAGCTTTCTGAGAAACTGCTCTGTGTTCTGTTAATTCATCTCACAGAGTTACATCTTTCCCTTCAAGAAGCCTTTCGCTAAGGCTGTTCTTGTGGAATTGGCAAAGGGATATTTGGAAGCCCATAGAGGGCTATGGTGAAAAAGGAAATATCTTCCGTTCAAAACTGGAAAGAAGCTTTCTGAGAAACTGCTCTGTGTTCTGTTAATTCATCTCACAGAGTTACATCTTTAACTTCAACAAGCCTTTCGGTAAAGCTGTTCTTGTGGAATTGGCAAAGGGATATTTGGAAGCCCATAGAGGGCTATGGTGAAAAAGGAAATATTTTCCGTTCAAAACTGGAAAGAAGCTTTCTGAGAAACTGCTCTGTGTTCTGTTAATTCATCTCACAGAGTTACATCTTTCCCTTCAAGAAGCCTTTCGCTAAGGCTGTTCTTGTGGAATTGGCAAAGGGATATTTGGAAGCCCATAGAGGGCTATGGTGAAAAAGGAAATATCTTCCGTTCAAAACTGGAAAGAAGCTTTCTGAGAAACTGCTCTGTGTTCTGTTAATTCATCTCACAGAGTTACATCTTTCCCTTCAAGAAGCCTTTCGCTAAGGCTGTTCTTGTGGAATTGGCAAACGGTTATTTGGAAGCCCATAGAGGGCTATGGTGAAAAAGGAAATATCTTCCGTTCAAAACTGGAAAAAAGCTTTCTGAGAAACTGCTCTGTGTTCTGTTAATTCATCTCACAGAGTTACATTTTTAACTTCAAGAAGCCTTTCGCTAAGGCTGTTCTTGTGGAATTGTCAAAGGGATATTTGGAAGCCCATAGAGGGCTATGGTGTAAAAGGAAATATCTTCCGTTCAAAACTGGAAAGAAGCTTTCTGAGAAACTGCTCTGTGTTCTGTTAATTCATCTCACAGAGTTACATCTTTCCCTTCAAGAAGCCTTTCGCTAAGGCTGTTCTTGTGGAATTGGCAAAGGGATATTTGGAAGCCCATAGAGGGCTATGGTGAAAAAGGAAATATCTTCCGTTCAAAACTGAAAAAAAGCTTTCTGAGAAACTGCTCTGTGTTCTGTTAATTCATCTCACAGAGTTACATCTTTCCCTTCAAGAAGCCTTTCGCTAAGGCTGTTCTTGTGGAATTGGCAAAGGGATATTTGGAAGCCCATAGAGGGCTATGGTGAAAAAGGAAATATCTTCCGTAAAAAACTGGAAAGAAGCTTTCTGAGAAACTGTTCTATGTTCTGTTAATTCATCTCACAGAGTTACATCTTTCCCTTCAAGAAGCCTTTCGCTAAGGCTGTTCTTGTGGAATTGGCAAAGGGATATTTGGAAGCCCATAGAGGGCTATGGTGAAAAAGGAAATATCTTCCGTTCAAAACTGGAAAGAAGCTTTCTGAGAAACTGCTCTGTGTTCTGTTAATTCATCTCACAGAGTTACATCTTTCCCTTCAAGAAGCCTTTCGCTAAGGCTGTTCTTGTGGAATTGGCAAAGGGATATTTGGAAGCCCATAGAAGGCTATGGTGAAAAAGGAAATATCTTCCATTCAAAACTGGAAAGAAGCTTTCTGAGAAACTGCACTGTGTTCTGTTAATTCATCTCACAGAGTTACATCTTTAACTTCAAGAAGCCTTTCGCTAAGGCTGTTCTTGTGGAATTGGCAAAGGGATATTTGGAAGCCCATAGAGGGCTATGGTGAAAAAGGAAATATCTTCCGTTCAAAAGTAGAAAGAGGCTTTCTGAGAAACTGCTCTGTGTTCTGTTAATTCATCTAGCAGAGTTAAATCTCTTCCTTCAAGAAGCCTTTCGCTAAGGCTGTTCTTGTGGAATTGGCAAAGGGATATTTGGAAGCCCATAGAGGGCTATGGTGAAAAAGGAAATATCTTCCGTTCAAAACTGGAAAGAAGCTTTCTGAGAAACTGCTCTGTGTTCTGTTAATTCATCTCGCAGAGTTACATCTTTAACTTCAAGAAGCCTTTCGCTAAGGCTGTTCTTGTGGAATTGGCAAAGGGATATTTGGAAGCCCATAGAGGGCTATGGAGAAAAAGGAAATATCTTCCGTTCAAAACTGGAAAGAAGCTTTCTGAGAAACTGCTCTGTGTTCTGTTAATTCATCTCACAGAGTTACATCTTTCCCTTCAAGAAGCCTTTCGCTAAGGCTGTTCTTGTGGAATTGGCAAAGGGATATTTGGAAGCCCATAGAGGGCTATGGTGAAAAAGGAAATATCTTCCGTTCAAAACTGGAAAGAAGCTTTCTGAGAAACTGCTCTGTGTTCTGTTAATTCATCTCACAGAGTTACATCTTTCCCTTCAAGAAGCCTTTCGCTAAGGCTGTTCTTGTGGAATTGGCAAAGGGATATTTGGAAGCCCATAGAGGGCTATGGTGAAAAAGGAAATATCTTCCGTTCAAAACTGGAAAGAAGCTTTCTGAGAAACTGCTCTGTGTTCTCTTAATTCATCTCACAGAGTTACATCTTTAACTTCAAGAAGCCTTTCGCTAAGGCTGTTCTTGTGGAATTGGCAAAGGGATATTTGGAAGCCCATAGAGGGCTATGGTGAAAAAGGAAATATCTTCCGTTCAAAACTGGAAAGAAGCTTTCTGAGAAACTGCTCTGTGTTCTGTTAATTCGTCTCACATAGTTACATCTTTAACTTCAAGAAGCCTTTCGCTAAGGCTGTTCTTGTGGAATTGGCAAAGGGATATTTGGAAGCCCATAGAGGGCTATGGTGAAAAAGGAAATATCTTCCGTTCAAAACTGGAAAGAAGCTTTCTGAGAAACTGCTCTGTGTTCTGTTAATTCATCTCACAGAGTTTCATCTTTCCCTTCAAGAAGCCTTCCGCTAAGGCTGTTCTTGTGGAATTGGCAAAGGGATATTTGGAAGCCCATAGAGGGCTATGGTGAAAAAGGAAATATCTTCCGTACAAAACTGGAAAGAAGCTTTCTGAGAAACTGTTCTATGTTCTGTTAATTCGTCTCACAGAGTTACATCTTTAACTTCAAGAAGCCTTTCGCTAAGGCTGTTCTTGTGGAATTGGCAAAGGGATATTTGGAAGCCCATAGAGGGCTATGGTGAAAAAGGAAATATCTTCCGTTCAAAACTGGAAAGAAGCTTTCTGAGAAACTGCTCTGTGTTCTGTTAATTCATCTCACAGAGTTTCATCTTTCCCTTCAAGAAGCCTTCCGCTAAGGCTGTTCTTGTGGAATTGGCAAAGGGATATTTGGAAGCCCATAGAGGGCTATGGTGAAAAAGGAAATATCTTCCGTACAAAACTGGAAAGAAGCTTTCTGAGAAACTGTTCTATGTTCTGTTAATTCATCTCACAGAGTTACATCTTTCCCTTCAAGAAGCCTTTCGCTAAGGCTGTTCTTGGGGAATTGGCAAAGGGATATTTGGAAGCCCATAGAGGGCTATGGTGAAAAAGGAAATATCTTCCGTTCAAAACTGGAAAAAAGCTTTCTGAGAAACTGCTCTGTGTTCTGTTAATTCATCTCACAGTGTTACATCTTTCCCTTCAAGAAGCCTTTCGGTAAGGCTGTTCTTGTGGAATTGGCAAAGGGATATATGGAAGCCCATAGAGGGCTATGGTGAAAAAGGAAATATCTTCCGTTCAAAACTGGAAAGAAGCTTTCTGAGAAACTGCTCTGTGTTCTGTTAATTCATCTCACAGAGTTACATCTTTAACTTCAAGAAGCCTTTCGCTAAGGCTGTTCTTGTGGAATTGGCAAAGGGATATTTGGAAGCCCATAGAGGGCTATGGTGAAAAAGGAACTATCTTCCGTTCAAAACTGGAAAGAAGCTTTCTGAGAAACTGCTCTGTGTTCTGTTAATTCATCTCACAGAGTTACATCTTTCCCTTCAAGAAGCCTTTCGCTAAGGCTGTTCTTGTGGAATTGGCAAAGGGATATTTGGAAGCCCATAGAGGGCTATGGTGAAAAAGGAAATATCTTCCGTTCAAAACTGGAAAGAAGCTTTCTGAGAAACTGCTCTGTGTTCTGTTAATTCATCTCACAGAGTTACATCTTTCCCTTCAAGAAGCCTTTCGCTAAGGCTGTTCTTGTTGAGTGGGCAAAGGGATATTTGGAAGCCCATAGAGGGCTATGGTGAAAAAGGAAATATCTTCCGTTCAAAACTGGAAAGAAGCTTTCTGAGAAACTGCTCTGTGTTCTGTTAATTCATCTCACAGAGTTACATCTTTAACTTCAAGAAGCCTTTCGCTACGGCTGTTCTTGTGGAATTGGCAAAGGGATATTTGGAAGCCCATAGAGGTCTATGGTGAAAAAGGAAATATCTTCCGTTCAAAACTGGAAAGAAGCTTTCTGAGAAACTGCTCTGTGTTCTGTTAATTCATCTCACAGAGTTACATCTTTCCCTTCAAGAAGCCTTTCGCTAAGGCTGTTCTTGTGGAATTGGCAAAGGGATATTTATAATCCCATAGAAGGCTATGGTGAAAAAGGAAATATCTTCCATTCAAAACTGGAAAGAAGCTTTCTGAGAAACTGCTCTGTGTTCTGTTAATTCATCTCACAGAGTTACATCTTTAACTTCAAGAAGCCTTTCGCTAAGGCTGTTCTTGTGGAATTGGCAAAGGGATATTTGGAAGCCCATAGAGGGCTATGGTGAAAAAGGAAATATCTTCCGTTCAAAAGTGGAAAGAGGCTTTCTGAGAAACTGCTCTGTGTTCTGTTAATTCATCTAGCAGAGTTACATCTCTTCCTTCAAGAAGCCTTTCGCTAAGGCTGTTCTTGTGGAATTGGCAAAGGGATATTTGGAAGCCCATAGAGGGCTATGGTGAAAAAGGAAATATCTTCCGTTCAAAACTGGAAAGAAGCTTTCTGAGAAACTGCTCTGTGTTCTGTTAATTCATCTCACAGAGTTACATCTTTAACTTCAAGAAGCCTTTCGCTAAGGCTGTTCTTGTGGAATTGGCAAAGGGATATTTGGAAGCCCATAGAGGGCTATGGAGAAAAAGGAAATATCTTCCGTTCAAAACTGGAAAGAAGCTTTCTGAGAAACTGCTCTGTGTTCTGTTAATTCATCTCACAGAGTTACATCTTTCCCTTCAAGAAGCCTTTCGCTAAGGCTGTTCTTGTGGAATTGGCAAAGGGATATTTGGAAGCCCATAGAGGGCTATGGTGAAAAAGGAAATATCTTCCGTTCAAAACTGGAAAGAAGCTTTCTGAGAAACTGCTCTGTGTTCTGTTAATTCATCTCACAGAGTTACATCTTTCCCTTCAAGAAGCCTTTCGCTAAGGCTGTTCTTGTGGAATTGGCAAAGGGATATTTGGAAGCCCATAGAGGGCTATGGTGAAAAAGGAAATATCTTAGGTTCAAAACTGGAAAGAAGCTTTCTGAGAAACTGCTCTGTGTTCTCTTAATTCATCTCACAGAGTTACATCTTTAACTTCAAGAAGCCTTTCGCTAAGGCTGTTCTTGTGGAATTGGCAAAGGGATATTTGGAAGCCCATAGAGGGCTATGGTGAAAAAGGAAATATCTTCCGTTCAAAACTGGAAAGAAGCTTTCTGAGAAACTGCTCTGTGTTCTGTTAATTCGTCTCACAGAGTTACATCTTTAACTTCAAGAAGCCTTTCGCTAAGGCTGTTCTTGTGGAATTGGCAAAGGGATATTTGGAAGCCCATAGAGGGCTATGGTGAAAAAGGAAATATCTTCCGTTCAAAACTGGAAAGAAGCTTTCTGAGAAACTGCTCTGTGTTCTGTTAATTCATCTCACAGAGTTTCATCTTTCCCTTCAAGAAGCCTTTCGCTAAGGCTGTTCTTGGGGAATTGGCAAAGGGATATTTGGAAGCCCATAGAGGGGTATGGTGAAAAAGGAAATATCTTCCGTTCAAAACTGTAAAAAAGCTTTCTGAGAAACTGCTCTGTGTTCTGTTAATTCATCTCACAGAGTTACATCTTTCCCTTCAAGAAGCCTTTCGCTAAGGCTGTTCTTGGGGAATTGGCAAAGGGATATTTGGAAGCCCATAGAGGGCTATGGTGAAAAAGGAAATATCTTCCTTTCAAAACTGGAAAAAAGCTTTCTGAGAAACTGCTCTGTGTTCTGTTAATTCATCTCACAGTGTTACATCTTTCCCTTCAAGAAGCCTTTCGGTAAGGCTGTTCTTGTGGAATTGGCAAAGGGATATATGGAAGCCCATAGAGGGCTATGGTGAAAAAGGAAATATCTTCCGTTCAAAACTGGAAAGAAGCTTTCTGAGAAACTGCTCTGTGTTCTGTTAATTCATCTCACAGAGTTACATCTTTAACTTCAAGAAGCCTTTCGCTAAGGCTGTTCTTGTGGAATTGGCAAAGGGATATTTGGAAGCCCATAGAGGGCTATGGTGGAAAAGGAAATATCTTCCGTTCAAAACTGGAAAGAAGCTTTCTGAGAAACTGCTCTGTGTTCTGTTAATTCATCTCACAGAGTTACATCTTTCCCTTCAAGAAGCCTTTCGCTAAGGCTGTTCTTGTGGAATTGGCAAAGGGATATTTGGAAGCCCATAGAAGGCTATGGTGAAAAAGGAAATATCTTCCATTCAAAACTGGAAAGAAGCTTTCTGAGAAACTGCTCTGTGTTCTGTTAATTCATCTCACAGAGTTACATCTTTAACTTTAAGAAGCCTTTCGCTAAGGCTGTTCTTGTGGAATTGGCAAAGGGATATTTGGAAGCCCATAGAGGGCTATGGTGAAAAAGGAAATATCTTCCGTTCAAAAGTGGAAAGATGCTTTCTGAGAAACTGCTCTGTGTTCTGTTAATTCATCTAGCAGAGTTAAATCTCTTCCTTCAAGAAGCCTTTCGCTAAGGCTGTTCTTGTGGAATTGGCAAAGGGATATTTGTAAGCCCATAGAGGGCTATGGTGAAAAAGGAAATATCTTCCGTTCAAAACTGGAAAGAAGCTTTCTGAGAAACTGCTCTGTGTTCTGTTAATTCATCTCACAGAGTTACATCTTTAACTTCAAGAAGCCTTTCGCTAAGGCTGTTCTTGTGGAATTGGCAAAGGGATATTTGGAAGCCCATAGAGGGCTATGGAGAAAAAGGAAATATCTTCCGTTCAAAACTGGAAAGAAGCTTTCTGAGAAACTGCTCTGTGTTCTGTTAATTCATCTCACAGAGTTACATCTTTCCCTTCAAGAAGCCTTTCGCTAAGGCTGTTCTTGTGGAATTGGCAAAGGGATATTTGGAAGCCCATAGAGGGCTATGGTGAAAAAGGAAATATCTTCCGTTCAAAACTGGAAAGAAGCTTTCTGAGAAACTGCTCTGTGTTCTGTTAATTCATCTCACAGAGTTACATCTTTCCCTTCAAGAAGCCTTTCGCTAAGGCTGTTCTTGTGGAATTGGCAAAGGGATATTTGGAAGCCCATAGAGGGCTATGGTGAAAAAGGAAATATCTTCCGTTCAAAACTGGAAAGAAGCTTTCTGAGAAACTGCTCTGTGTTCTCTTAATTCATCTCACAGAGTTACATCTTTAACTTCAAGAAGCCTTTCGCTAAGGCTGTTCTTGTGGAATTGGCAAAGGGATATTTGGAAGCCCATAGAGGGCTATGGTGAAAAAGGAAATATCTTCCGTTCAAAACTGGAAAGAAGCTTTCTGAGAAACTGCTCTGTGTTCTGTTAATTCATCTCACAGAGTTACATCTTTAACTTCAAGAAGCTTTTCGTTAAGGCTGTTCTTGTGAAATTGGCAAAGGGATATTTGGAAGCCCTTAGAGGGCTATGGTGAAAAAGGAAATATCTTCCGTTCAAAACTGGAAAGAAGCTTTCTGAGAAACTGCTCTGTGTTCTGTTAATTCATCTCACAGAGTTTCATCTTTCCCTTCAAGAAGCCTTTCGTTAAGGCTGTTCTTGTGGAATTGGCAAAGGGATATTTGGAAGCCCATAGAAGGCTATGGTGAAAAAGGAAATATCTTCCATTCAAAACTGGAAAGAAGCTTTCTGAGAAACTGCTCTGTGTTCTGTTAATTCATCTCACAGAGTTACATCTTTAACTTCAAGAAGCCTTTCGCTAAGGCTGTTCTTGTGGAATTGGCAAAGGGATATTTGGAAGCCCATAGAGGGCTATGGTGAAAAAGGAAATATCTTCCGTTCAAAAGTGGAAAGAGGCTTTCTGAGAAACTGCTCTGTGTTCTGTTAATTCATCTAGCAGAGTTACATCTCTTCCTTCAAGAAGCCTTTCGCTAAGGCTGTTCTTGTGGAATTGGCAAAGGGATATTTGGAAGCCCATAGAGGGCTATGGTGAAAAAGGAAATATCTTCCGTTCAAAACTGGAAAGAAGCTTTCTGAGAAACTGCTCTGTGTTCTGTTAATTCATCTCACAGAGTTACATCTTTAACTTCAAGAAGCCTTTCGCTAAGGCTGTTCTTGTGGAATTGGCAAAGGGATATTTGGAAGCCCATAGAGGGCTATGGAGAAAAAGGAAATATCTTCCGTTCAAAAGTGGAAAGAAGCTTTCTGAGAAACTGCTCTGTGTTCTGTTAATTCATCTCACAGAGTTACATCTTTCCCTTCAAGAAGCCTTTCGCTAAGGCTGTTCTTGTGGAATTGGCAAAGGGATATTTGGAAGCCCATAGATGGCTATGGTGAAAAAGGAAATATCTTCCGTTCAAAACTGGAAAGAAGCTTTCTGAGAAACTGCTCTGTGTTCTGTTAATTCGTCTCACAGAGTTACATCTTTAACTTCAAGAAGCCTTTCGCTAAGGCTGTTCTTGTGGAATTGGCAAAGGGATATTTGGAAGCCCATAGAGGGCTATGGTGAAAAAGGAAATATCTTCCGTTCAAAACTGGAAAGAAGCTTTCTGAGAAACTGCTCTGTGTTCTGTTAATTCATCTCACAGAGTTTCATCTTTCCCTTCAAGAAGCCTTCCGCTAAGGCTGTTCTTGTGGAATTGGCAAAGGGATATTTGGAAGCCCATAGAGGGCTATGGTGAAAAAGGAAATATCTTCCTTTCAAAACTGGAAAAAAACTTTCTGAGAAACTGCTCTGTGTTCTGTTAATTCATCTCACAGTGTTACATCTTTCCCTTCAAGAAGCCTTTCGGTAAGGCTGTTCTTGTGGAATTGGCAAAGGGATATATGGAAGCCCATAGAGGGCTATGGTGAAAAAGGAAATATCTTCCGTTCAAAACTGGAAAGAAGCTTTCTGAGAAACTGCTCTGTGTTCTGTTAATTCATCTCACAGAGTTACATCTTTAACTTCAAGAAACCTTTCGCTAAGGCTGTTCTTGTGGAATTGGCAAAGGGATATTTGGAAGCCCATAGAGGGCTATGGTGAAAAAGGAAATATCTTCCGTTCAAAACTGGAAAGAAGCTTTCTGAGAAACTGCTCTGTGTTCTGTTAATTCATCTCACAGAGTTACATCTTTCCCTTCAAGAAGCCTTTCGCTAAGGCTGTTCTTGTGGAATTGGCAAAGGGATATTTGGAAGCCCATAGAAGGCTATGGTGAAAAAGGAAATATCTTCCATTCAAAACTGGAAAGAAGCTTTCTGAGAAACTGCTCTGTGTTCTGTTAATTCATCTCACAGAGTTACATCTTTAACTTCAAGAAGCCTTTCGCTAAGGCTGTTCTTGTGGAATTGGCAAAGGGATATTTGGAAGCCCATAGAGGGCTATGGTGAAAAAGGAAATATCTTCCGTTCAAAAGTGGAAAGAGGCTTTCTGAGAAACTGCTCTGTGTTCTGTTAATTCATCTAGTAGAGTTACATCTCTTCCTTCAAGAAGCCTTTCGCTAAGGCTGTTCTTGTGGAATTGGCAAAGGGATATTTGGAAGCCCATAGAGGGCTATGGTGAAAAAGGAAATATCTTCCGTTCAAAACTGGAAAGAAGCTTTCTGAGAAACTGCTCTGTGTTCTGCTAATTCATCTCACAGAGTTACATCTTTAACTTCAAGAAGCCTTTCGCTAAGGCTGTTCTTGTGGAATTGGCAAAGGGATATTTGGAAGCCCATAGAGGGCTTTGGAGAAAAAGGAAATATCTTCCGTTCAAAACTGGAAAGAAGCTTTCTGAGAAACTGCTCTGTGTTCTGTTAATTCATCTCACAGAGTTACATCTTTCCCTTCAAGAAGCCTTTCGCTAAGGCTGTTCTTGTGGAATTGGCAAAGGGATATTTGGAAGCCCATAGAGGGCTATGGTGAAAAAGGAAATACCTTCCGTTCAAAATTGGAAAGAAGCTTTCTGAGAAACTGCTCTGTGTTCTGTTAATTCATCTCACAGAGTTACATCTTTCCCTTCAAGAAGCCTTTCGCTAAGGCTGTTCTTGTGGAATTGGCAAATGGATATTTGGAAGCCCATAGAAGGCTATGGTGAAAAAGGAAATATCTTCCGTTCAAAACTGGAAAGAAGCTTTCTGTGAAACTGCTCTGTGTTCTGTTAATTCATCTCACAGAGTTACATCTTTAAATACAAGAAGCCTTTCGCTAAGGCTGTTCTTGTGGAATTGGCAAAGGGATATTTGGAAGCCCATAGAGGGCTATGGTGAAAAAGGAAATATCTTCCGTTCAAAAGTGGAAAGAAGCTTTCTGAGAAACTGCTCTGTGTTCTGTTAATTCATCTAGCAGAGTTACATCTCTTCCTTCAAGAAGCCTTTCGCTAAGGCTGTTCTTGTGGAATTGGCAAAGGGATATTTGGAAGCCCCTAGAGGGCTATGGTGAAAAAGGAAATATCTTCCGTTCAAAACTGGAAAGAAGCTTTCTGAGAAACTGCTCTGTGTTCTGTTAATTCATCTCACAGAGTTACATCTTTCCCATCAAGAAGCCTTTCGCTAAGGCTGTTCTTGTGGAATTGGCAAAGGGATATTTGGAAGCCCATGGTGGGCTACGGTGAAAAAGGAAATATCTTCCGTACAAAACTGGAAAGAAACTTTCTGAGAAACTGTTCTATGTTCTGTTATTTCATCTCACAGAGTTACATCTTTCCCTTCAAGAAGCCTTTCGCTAAGGCTGTTCTTGGGGAATTGGCAAAGGGATATTTGGAAGCCCATAGAGGGCTATGGTGAAAAAGGAAATATCTTCCGTTCAAAACTGGAAAAAATCTTTCTGAGAAACTGCTCTGTGTTCTGTTAATTCATCTCACAGAGTTACATATTTCCCTTCAAGAAGCCTTTCGCTAAGGCTGTTTTTGTGGAGTTGGCAAAGGGATATTTGGAAGCCCATAGAGGTCTATGGTGAAAAAGGAAATATCTTCCGTTCAAAACTGGAAAGAAGCTTTCTGAGAAACTGCTCTGTGTTCTGTTAATTCATCTCACAGAGTTACATCTTTCCCTTCAAGAAGCCTTTCGCTAAGGCTGTTCTTGTGGAATTGGCAAAGGGATATTTGGAAGCCCATAGAGGGCTATGGTGAAAAAGGAAATATCATCCGTTCAAAACTGGAAAGAAGCTTTCTGAGAAACTGCTCTGTGTTCTTTTAATTCATCTCACAGAATTACATCTTTCCCTTCAAGAAGCCTTTCGCTAAGGCTCTTCTTGTGGAATTGGCAAAGGGATATTTGGAAGCCCATGGTGGGCTATGGTGAAAAAGGATATATCTTCCGTTCAAAATTGGAAAAAAGCTTTCTGAGAAACTGCTCTGTGTTCTGTTAATTCATCTCACAGAGTTACATCTTTCCCTTCAAGAAGCCTTTCGCTAAGGCTGTTCTTGTGGAATTGGCAAAGGGATATTTGGAAGCCCATAGAGGGCTGTAGTGAAAAAGGAAATATCTTCCGTTCAAAACTGGAAAAAAGCTTTCTGAGAAACTGCTCTGTGTTCTGTTAATTCATCTCACAGAGTTACATCTTTAACTTCAAGAAGCCTTTCGCTAAGGCTGTTCTTGTGGAATTGGCAAAGGGATATTTGGAAGCCCATAGAGGGCTATGGTGAAAAAGGAAATATCTTCCGTTCAAAACTGGAAAGAAGCTTTCTGAGAAACTGTTCTATGTTCTGTTAATTCATCTCACAGAGTTACATCTTTCTCTTCAAGAAGCCTTTCGCTAAGGCTGTTCTTGGGGAATTGGCAAAGGGATATTTGGAAGCCCATAGAGGGCTATGGTGAAAAAGGAAATATCTTCCGTTCAAAACTGGAAAAAAGCTTTCTGAGAAACTGCTCTGTGTTCTGTTAATTCATCTCACAGAGTTACATATTTCCCTTCAAGAAGCCTTTCGCTAAGGCTGTTTTTGTGGAGTTGGCAAAGGGATATTTGGAAGCCCATAGAGGGCTATGGTGAAAAAGGAAATATCTTCCGTTCAAAACTGGAAAGAAGCTTTCTGAGAAACTGCTCTGTGTTCTGTTAATTCATCTCACAGAGTTACATCTTTCCCTTCAAGAAGCCTTTCGCTAAGGCTGTTCTTGTGGAATTGGCAAAGGGATATTTGGAAGCCCATAGAGGGCTATGGTGAAAAAGGAAATATCATCCGTTCAAAACTGGAAAGAAGCTTTCTGAGAAACTGCTCTGTGTTCTTTTAATTCATCTCACAGAATTACATCTTTCCCTTCAAGAAGCCTTTCGCTAAGGCTGTTCTTGTGGAATTGGCAAAGGGATATTTGGAAGCCCATGGTGGGCTATGGTGAAAAAGGATATATCTTCCGTTCAAAATTGGAAAAAAGCTTTCTGAGAAACTGCTCTGTGTTCTGTTAATTCACCTCACAGAGTTACATCTTTCCCTTCAAGAAGCCTTTCGCTAAGGCTGTTCTTGTGGAATTGGCAAAGGGATATTTGGAAGCCCATAGAGGGCTGTAGTGAAAAAGGAAATATCTTCCGTTCAAAACTGGAAAAAAGCTTTCTGAGAAACTGCTCTGTGTTCTGTTAATTCATCTCACAGAGTTACATCTTTAACTTCAAGAAGCCTTTCGCTAAGGCTGTTCTTGTGGAATTGGCAAAGGGATATTTGGAAGCCCATAGAGGGCTATGGTGAAAAAGGAAATATCTTCCGTTCAAAACTGGAAAGAAGCTTTCTGAGAAACTGTTCTATGTTCTGTTAATTCATCTCACAGAGTTACATCTTTCCCTTCAAGAAGCCTTTCGCTAAGGCTGTTCTTGGGGAATTGGCAAAGGGATATTTGGAAGCCCATAGAGGGCTATGGTGAAAAAGGAAATATCTTCCGTTCAAAACTGGAAAAAAGCTTTCTGAGAAACTGCTCTGTGTTCTGTTAATTCATCTCACAGAGTTACATCATTCCCTTCAAGAAGCCTTTCGCTAAGGCTGTTCTTGTGGAATTGGCAAAGGGATATTTGGAAGCCCATAGAGGGCTATGGTGAAAAAGGAAATATCTTCCGTTCAAAACTGGAAAGAAGCTTTCTGAGAAACTGCTCTGTGTTCTGTTAATTCATCTCACAGAGTTACATCTTTCCCTTCAAGAAGCCTTTCGCTAAGGCTGTTCTTGTGTAATTGGCAAAGGGATATTTGGAAGCCCATAGAGGGCTATGGTGAAAAACGAAATATCTTCCGTTCAAAACTGGAAAGAAGCTTTCTGAGAAACTGCTCTGTGTTCTCTTAATTCATCTCACAGAGTTACCTCTTTCCCTTCAAGAAGCCTTTCGCTAAGGCTGTTCTTGTGGAATTGGCAAAGGGATATTTGGAAGCCCATAGAGGGCTATGGTGAAAAAGGAAATATCTTCCGTTCAAAACTGGAAAGAAGCTTTCTGAGAAACTGCTCTGTGTTCTGTTAATTCATCTCACAGAGTTACATCTTTCCCTTCAAGAAGCCTTTCGCTAAGGCTTTTCTTGTGGAATTGGCAAAGGGATATTTGGAAGCCCATAGAGGGCTATGGTGAAAAAGGAAATATCTTCCGTTCAAAACTGGAAAGAAGCTTTCTGAGAAACTGCTCTGTGTTCTGTTAATTCATCTCACAGAGTTACATCTTTCCCTTCAAGAAGCCTTTCGCTAAGGCTGTTCTTGTGGAATTTGCAAAGGGATATTTGGAAGCCCATAGAGGGCTATGGAGAAAAAGGAAATATCTTCCGTTCAAAACTGGAAAGAAGCTTTCTGAGAAACTGTTCTATGTTCTGTTAATTCATCTCACAGAGTTACATCTTTCCCTTCAAGAAGCCTTTCGCTAAGGCTGTTCTTGTGGAATTGACAAAGGGATATTTGGAAGCCCATAGAGGGCTATGGTGAAAAAGGAAATATCTTCCGTTCAAAACTGGAAAGAAGCTTTCTGAGAAACTGCTCTGTGTTCTGTTAATTCATCTCACAGAGTTACATCTTTCCCTTCAAGAAGCCTTTCGCTATGGCTGTTCTTGTGGAATTGGCAAAGGGATATTTGGAAGCCCATAGAGGGCTATGGTGAAAAAGGAAATATCTTCCGTTCAAAACTGGAAAAAAGCTTTCTGAGAAACTGCTCTGTGTTCTGTTAATTCATCTCACAGAGTTACATATTTCCCTTCAAGAAGCCTTTCGCTAAGGCTGTTTTTGTGGAATTGGCAAAGGGATATTTGTAAGCTCTTAGAGGGCTATGGTGAAAAAGGAAATATCTTCCGTTCAACACTGGAAAGAAGCTTTCTGAGAAACTGCTCTGTGTTCTGTTAATTCATCTCACAAAGTTACATCTTTCCCTTCAAGAAGTCTTTCGCTAAGGCTGTTCTTGTGGAATTGGCAAAGGGATATTTGGAAGCCCATAGAGGGCTATGGAGAAAAAGGAAATATCTTCCGTTCAAAACTGGAAAGAAGCTTTCTGAGAAACTGTTCTATGTTCTGTTAATTCATCTCACAGAGTTACATCTTTCCCTTCAAGAAGCCTTTCGCTAAGGCTGTTCTTGGGGAATTGGCAAAGGGATATTTGGAAGCCCATAGAGGGCTATGGTGAAAAAGGAAATATCTTCCGTTCAAAACTGGAAAAAAGGTTTCTGAGAAACTGCTCTGTGTTCTGTTAATTCATCTCACAGAGTTACATCTTTCCCTTCAAGAAGCCTTTCGCTAAGGCTGTTCTTGGGGAATTGGCAAAGGGATATTTGGAAGCCCATAGAGGGCTATGGTGAAAAAGGAAATATCTTCCGTTCAAAACTGGAAAAAAGCTTTCTGAGAAACTGCTCTGTGTTCTGTTAATTCATCTCACAGAGTTACATCTTTCCCTTCAAGAAGCCTTTCGCTAAGGCTGTTCTTGTGGAATTGGCAAAGGGATATATGGAAGCCCATAGAGGGCTATGGTGAAAAAGGAAATATCTTCCGTTCAAAACTGGAAAGAAGCTTTCTGAGAAACTGCTCTGTGTTCTGTTAATTCATCTCACAGTGTTACATCTTTCCCTTCAAGAAGCCTTTCGCTAAGGCTGTTCTTGTGGAATTGGCAAAGGGATATTTGGAAGCCCATAGAGGGCTATGGTGAAAAAGGAAATATCTTCCGTTCAAAACTGGAAAGAAGCTTTCTGAGAAACTGCTCTGTGTTCTGTTAATTCATCTCACAGAGTTACATCTTTCCCTTCAAGAAGCCTTTCGCTAAGGCTGTTCTTGTGGAATTGGCAAAGGGATATTTGGAAGCCCATAGAGGGCTATGGTGAAAAAGGAAATATCTTCCGTTCAAAACTGGAAAGAAGCTTTCTGAGAAACTGCTCTGTGTTCTGTTAATTCATCTCACAGAGTTACATCTTTAACTTCAAGAAGCCTTTCGCTAAGGCTGTTCTTGTGGAATTGGCAAAGGGATATTTGGAAGCCCATAGAGGGCTATGGTGAAAAAGGAAATATCTTCCGTTCAAAACTGGAAAGAAGCTTTCTGAGAAACTGCTCTGTGTTCTGTTAATTCATCTCACAGAGTTACATCTTTCCCTTCAAGAAGCCTTTCGCTAAGGCTGTTCATGTGGAAATGGCAAAGGGATATTTGGAAGCCCATAGAGGGCTATGGTGAAAAAGGAAATATCTTCCGTTCAAAACTGGAAAGAAGCTTTCTGAGAAACTGCTCTGTGTTCTGTTAATTCATCTCACAGAGTTACATCTTTCCCTTCAAGAAGCCTTTCGCTAAGGCTGTTCTTGTGGAATTGGCAAAGGGATATTTGGAAGCCCATAGAGGGCTATGGTGAAAAAGGCAATATCTTCCGTTCAAAACTGGAAAGAAGCTTTCTGAGAAACTGCTCTGTGTTCTGTTAATTCATCTCACAGAGTTACATCTTTAACTTCAAGAAGCCTTTCGCTAAGGCTGTTCTTGTGGAATTGGCAAAGGGATATTTGGAAGCCCATAGAGGGCTATGGTGAAAAAGGAAATATCTTCCGTTCAAAAGTGGAAAGAAGCTTTCTGAGAAACTGCTCTGTGTTCTGTTAATTCATCTCACAGAGTTACATCTTTCCTTTCAAGAAGCCTTTCGCTAAGGCTGTTCTTGTGGAATTGGCAAAGGGATATTTGGAAGCCCATAGAGGGCTATGGTGAAAAAGGAAATATCTTCCGTTCAAAACTGGAAAGAAGCTTTCTGAGAAACTGCTCTGTGTTCTGTTAATTCATCTCACAGAGTTACATCTTTAACTTCAAGAAGCCTTTCGCTAAGGCTGTTCTTGTGGAATTGGCAAAGGGATATTTGGAAGCCCATAGAGGGCTATGGTGAAAAAGGAAATATCTTCCGTTCAAAACTGGAAAGAAGCTTTCTGAGAAACTGCTCTGTGTTCTGTTAATTCATCTCACAGAGTTACATCTTTCCCTTCAAGAAGCCTTTCGCTAAGGCTGTTCATGTGGAAATGGCAAAGGGATATTTGGAAGCCCATAGAGGGCTATGGTGAAAAAGGAAATATCTTCCGTTCAAAACTGGAAAGAAGCTTTCTGAGAAACTGCTCTGTGTTCTGTTAATTCATCTCACAGAGTTACATCTTTCCCTTCAAGAAGCCTTTCGCTAAGGCTGTTCTTGTGGAATTGGCAAAGGGATATTTGGAAGCCCATAGAGGGCTATGGTGAAAAAGGCAATATCTTCCGTTCAAAACTGGAAAGAAGCTTTCTGAGAAACTGCTCTGTGTTCTGTTAATTCATCTCACAGAGTTACATCTTTAACTTCAAGAAGCCTTTCGCTAAGGCTGTTCTTGTGGAATTGGCAAAGGGATATTTGGAAGCCCATAGAGGGCTACGGTGAAAAAGGAAATATCTTCCGTTCAAAAGTGGAAAGAAGCTTTCTGAGAAACTGCTCTGTGTTCTGTTAATTCATCTCACAGAGTTACATCTTTCCTTTCCAGAAGACTTTCGCTGAGGCTGTTCTTGTGGAATTGGCAAAGGGATATTTGGAAGCCCATAGAGGGCTATGGTGAAAAAGGAAATATCTTCCGTTCAAAATTGGAAAAAAGCTTTCTGAGAAACTGCTCTGTGTTCTGTTAATTCATCTCACAGAGTTACATATTTCCCTTCAAGAAGCCTTTCGCTAAGGCTGTTTTTGTGGAATTGTCAAAGGGATATTTGGAAGCCCATAGAGGGCTATGGTGAAAAAGGAAATATCTTCCGTTCAAAAGTGGAAAGAAGCTTTCTGAGAAACTACTCTGTGTTCTGTTAATTCATCTCACAGAGTTACATCTTTCCTTTCAAGAAGCCTTTCGCTAAGGCTGTTCTTGTTGAATTTGCAAAGGGATATTTGGAAGCCCATAGAGGGCTATGGTGAAAAAGGAAGTATCTTCCGTTCAAAACTGGAAAGAAGCTTTCTGAGAAACTGCTCTGTGTTCTGTTAATTCATCTCACAGAGTTACATCTTTAACTTCAAGAAGCCTTTCGCTAAGGCTGTTCTTGTGGAATTGGCAAAGGGATATTTGGAAGCCCATAGAGGGCTATGGTGAAAAAGGAAATATCTTCCGTTCAAAACTGGAAAGAAGCTTTCTGAGAAACTGCTCTGTGTTCTGTTAATTCATCTCACAGAGTTACATCTTTCCCTTCAAGAAGCCTTTCGCTAAGGCTGTTCATGTGGAAATGGCAAAGGGATATTTGGAATCCCATAGAGGGCTATTGTGAAAAAGGAAATATCTTCGGTTCAAAACTGGAAAGAAGCTTTCTGAGAAACTGCTCTGTGTTCTGTTAATTCATCTCACAGAGTTACATCTTTCCCTTCAAGAAGCCTTTCGCTAAGGCTGTTCTTGTGGAATTGGCAAAGGGATATTTGGAAGCCCATAGAGGGCTATGGTGAAAAAGGCAATATCTTCCGTTCAAAACTGGAAAGAAGCTTTCTGAGAAACTGCTCTGTGTTCTGTTAATTCATCTCACAGAGTTACATCTTTAACTTCAAGAAGCCTTTCGCTAAGGCTGTTCTTGTGGAATTGGCAAAGGGATATTTGGAAGACCATAGAGGGCTATGGTGAAAAAGGAAATATCTTCCGTTTAAAAGTGGAAAGAAGCTTTCTGAGAAACTGCTCTGTGTTCTGTTAATTCATCTCACAGAGTTACATCTTTCCTTTCAAGAAGCCTTTCGCTAAGGCTGTTCTTGTGGAATTGGCAAAGGGATATTTGGAAGCCCATAGAGGGCTATGGTGAAAAAGGAAATATCTTCCGTTCAAAACTGGAAAGAAGCTTTCTGAGAAACTGCTCTGTGTTCTGTTAATTCATCTCACAGAGTTACATATTTCCCTTCAAGAAGCCTTTCGCTAAGGCTGTTCTTGGGGAATTGGCAAAGGGATATTTGGAAGCCCATAGAGGGCTATGGTGAAAAAGGAAATATCTTCCGTTCAAAACTGGAAAAAAGCTTTCTGAGAAACTGCTCTGTGTTCTGTTAATTCATCTCACAGAGTTACATCATTCCCTTCAAGAAGCCTTTCGCTAAGGCTCTTCTTGTGGAATTGGCAAAGGGATATTTGGAAGCCCATAGAGGGCTATGGTGAAAAAGGAAATATCTTCCGTTCAAAACTGGAAAGAAGCTTTCTGAGAAACTGCTCTGTGTTCTGTTAATTCATCTCACAGAGTTACACCTTTCCCTTCAAGAAGCTTTTCGCTAAGGCTGTTCTTGTGGAATTGGCAAAGGGATATTTGGAAGCCCATAGAGGGCTATGGTGAAAAACGAAATATCTTCCGTTCAAAACTGGAAAGAAGCTTTCTGAGAAACTGCTCTGTGTTCTGTTAATTCATCTCACAGAGTTACCTCTTTCCCTTCAAGAAGCCTTTCGCTAAGGCTGTTCTTGTGGAATTGGCAAAGGGATATTTGGAAGCCCATAGAGGTCTATGGTGAAAAAGGAAATATCTTCCGTTCAAAACTGGAAAGAAGCTTTCTGAGAAACTGCTCTGTGTTCTGTTAATTCATCTCACAGAGTTACATCTTTCCCTTCAAGAAGCCTTTCGCTAAGGCTTTTCTTGTGGAATTGGCAAAGGGATATTTGGAAGCCCATAGAGGGCTATGGTGAAAAAGGAAATATCTTCCGTTCAAAACTGGAAAGAAGCTTTCTGAGAAACTGCTCTGTGTTCTGTTAATTCATCTCAGAGAGTTACATCTTTCCCTTCAAGAAGCCTTTCGCTAAGGCTGTTCTTGTGGAATTTGCAAAGGGATATTTGGAAGCCCATAGAGGGCTATGGAGAAAAAGGAAATATCTTCCGTTCAAAACTGGAAAGAAGCTTTCTGAGAAACTGTTCTATGTTCTGTTAATTCATCTCACAGAGTTACATCTTTCCCTTCAAGAAGCCTTTCGCTAAGGCTGTTCTTGTGGAATTGGCAAAGGGATATTTGGAAGCCCATAGAGGTCTATGGTGAAAAAGGAAATATCTTCCGTTCAAAACTGGAAAGAAGCTTTCTGAGAAACTGCTCTGTGTTCTGTTAATTCATCTCACAGAGTTACATCTTTCCCTTCAAGAAGCCTTTCGCTAAGGCTGTTCTTGTGGAATTGGCAAAGGGATATTTGGAAGCCCATAGAGGGCTATGGTGAAAAAGGAAATATCTTCCGTTCAAAACTGGAAAAAAGCTTTCTGAGAAACTGCTCTGTGTTCTGTTAATTCATCTCACAGAGTTACATATTTCCCTTCAAGAAGCCTTTCGCTAAGGCTGTTTTTGTGGAATTGGCAAAGGGATATTTGGAAGCTCTTAGAGGGCTATGGTGAAAAAGGAAATATCTTCCGTTCAACACTGGAAAGAAGCTTTCTGAGAAACTGCTCTGTGTTCTGTTAATTCATCTCACAAAGTTACATCTTTCCCTTCAAGAAGTCTTTCGCTAAGGCTGTTCTTGTGGAATTGGCAAAGGGATATTTGGAAGCCCATAGAGGGCTATGGAGAAAAAGGAAATATCTTCCGTTCAAAACTGGAAAGAAGCTTTCTGAGAAACTGTTCTATGTTCTGTTAATTCATCTCACAGAGTTACATCTTTCCCTTCAAGAAGCCTTTCGCTAAGGCTGTTCTTGGGGAATTGGCAAAGGGATATTTGGAAGCCCATAGAGGGCTATGGTGAAAAAGGAAATATCTTCCGTTCAAAACTGGAAAAAAGCTTTCTGAGAAACTGCTCTGTGTTCTGTTAATTCATCTCACAGAGTTACATCTTTCCCTTCAAGAAGCCTTTCGCTAAGGCTGTTCTTGGGGAATTGGCAAAGGGATATTTGGAAGCCCATAGAGGGCTATGGTGAAAAAGGAAATATCTTCCGTTCAAAACTGGAAAAAAGCTTTCTGAGAAACTGCTCTGTGTTCTGTTAATTCATCTCACAGTGTTACATCTTTCCCTTCAAGAAGCCTTTCGCTAAGGCTGTTCTTGTGGAATTGGCAAAGGGATATATGGAAGCCCATAGAGGGCTATGGTGAAAAAGGAAATATCTTCCGTTCAAAACTGGAAAGAAGCTTTCTGAGAAACTGCTCTGTGTTCTGTTAATTCATCTCACAGAGTTACATCTTTCCCTTCAAGAAGCCTTTCGCTAAGGCTGTTCTTGTGGAATTGGCAAAGGGATATTTGGAAGCCCATAGAGGGCTATGGTGAAAAAGGAAATATCTTCCGTTCAAAACTGGAAAGAAGCTTTCTGAGAAACTGCTCTGGGTTCTGTTAATTCATCTCACAGAGTTACATCTTTCCCTTCAAGAAGCCTTTCGCTAAGGCTGTTCTTGTGGAATTGGCAAAGGGATATTTGGAAGCCCATAGAGGGCTATGGTGAAAAAGGAAATATCTTCCGTTCAAAACTGGAAAGAAGCTTTCTGAGAAACTGCTCTGTGTTCTGTTAATTCATCTCACAGAGTTACATCTTTAACTTCAAGAAGCCTTTCGCTAAGGCTGTTCTTGTGGAATTGGCAAAGGGATATTTGGAAGCCCATAGAGGGCTATGGTGAAAAAGGAAATATCTTCCGTTCAAAACTGGAAAGAAGCTTTCTGAGAAACTGCTCTGTGTTCTGTTAATTCATCTCACAGAGTTACATCTTTCCCTTCAAGAAGCCTTTCGCTAAGGCTGTTCATGTGGAAATGGCAAAGGGATATTTGGAAGCCCATAGAGGGCTATGGTGAAAAAGGAAATATCTTCCGTTCAAAACTGGAAAGAAGCTTTCTGAGAAACTGCTCTGTGTTCTGTCAATTCATCTCACAGAGTTACATCTTTCCCTTCAAGAAGCCTTTCGCTAAGGCTGTTCTTGTGGAATTGGCAAAGGGATATTTGGAAGCCCATAGAGGGCTATGGTGAAAAAGGCAATATCTTCCGTTCAAAACTGGAAAGAAGCTTTCTGAGAAACTGCTCTGTGTTCTGTTAATTCATCTCACAGAGTTACATCTTTAACTTCAAGAAGCCTTTCGCTAAGGCTGTTCTTGTGGAATTGGCAAAGGGATATTTGGAAGCCCATAGAGGGCTATGGTGAAAAAGGAAATATCTTCCGTTCAAAAGTGGAAAGAAGCTTTCTGAGAAACTGCTCTGTGTTCTGTTAATTCATCTCACAGAGTTACATCTTTCCTTTCAAGAAGCCTTTCGCTAAGGCTGTTCTTGTGGAATTGGCAAAGGGATATTTGGAAGCCCATAGAGGGCTATGGTGAAAAAGGAAATATCTTCCGTTCAAAACTGGAAAGAAGCTTTCTGAGAAACTGCTCTGTGTTCTGTTAATTCATCTCACAGAGTTACATCTTTAACTTCAAGAAGCCTTTCGCTAAGGCTGTTCTTGTGGAATTGGCAAAGGGATATTAGGAAGCCCATAGAGGGCTATGGTGAAAAAGGAAATATCTTCCGTTCAAAACTGGAAAGAAGCTTTCTGAGAAACTGCTCTGTGTTCTGTTAATTCATCTCACAGAGTTACATCTTTCCCTTCAAGAAGCCTTTCGCTAAGGCTGTTCATGTGGAAATGGCAAAGGGATATTTGGAAGCCCATAGAGGGCTATGGTGAAAAAGGAAATATCTTCCGTTCAAAACTGGAAAGAAGCTTTCTGAGAAACTGCTCTGTGTTCTGTTAATTCATCTCACAGAGTTACATCTTTCCCTTCAAGAAGCCTTTCGCTAAGGCTGTTCTTGTGGAATTGGCAAAGGGATATTTGGAAGCCCATAGAGGGCTATGGTGAAAAAGGCAATATCTTCCGTTCAAAACTGGAAAGAAGCTTTCTGAGAAACTGCTCTGTGTTCTGTTAATTCATCTCACAGAGTTACATCTTTAACTTCAAGAAGCCTTTCGCTAAGGCTGTTCTTGTGGAATTGGCAAAGGGATATTTGGAAGCCCATAGAGGGCTACGGTGAAAAAGGAAATATCTTCCGTTCAAAAGTGGAAAGAAGCTTTCTGAGAAACTGCTCTGTGTTCTGTTAATTCATCTCACAGAGTTACATCTTTCCTTTCCAGAAGACTTTCGCTAAGGCTGTTCTTGTGGAATTGGCAAAGGGATATTTGGAAGCCCATAGAGGGCTATGGTGAAAAAGGAAATATCTTCCGTTCAAAATTGGAAAAAAGCTTTCTGAGAAACTGCTCTGTGTTCTGTTAATTCATCTCACAGAGTTACATATTTCCCTTCAAGAAGCCTTTCGCTAAGGCTGTTTTTGTGGAATTGTCAAAGGGATATTTGGAAGCCCATAGAGGGCTATGGTGAAAAAGGAAATATCTTCCGTTGAAAAGTGGAAAGAAGCTTTCTGAGAAACTGCTCTGTGTTCTGTTAATTCATCTCACAGAGTTACATCTTTCCTTTCAAGAAGCCTTTCGCTAAGGCTGTTCTTGTTGAATTGGCAAAGGGATATTTGGAAGCCCATAGAGGGCTATGGTGAAAAAGGAAATATCTTCCGTTCAAAACTGGAAAGAAGCTTTCTGAGAAACTGCTCTGTGTTCTGTTAATTCATCTCACAGAGTTACATCTTTAACTTCAAGAAGCCTTTCGCTAAGGCTGTTCTTGTGGAATTGGCAAAGGGATATTTGGAAGCCCATTGAGGGCTATGGTGAAAAAGGAAATATCTTCCGTTCAAAACTGGAAAGAAGCTTTCTGAGAAACTGCTCTGTGTTCTGTTAATTCATCTCACAGAGTTACATCTTTCCTTTCAAGAAGCCTTTCGCTAAGGCTGTTCTTGTGGAATTGGCAAAGGGATATTTGGAAGCCCATAGAGGGCTATGGTGAAAAAGGAAATATCTTCCGTTCAAAATTGGAAAAAAGCTTTCTGAGAAACTGCTCTGTGTTCTGTTAATTCATCTCACAGAGTTACATATTTCCCTTCAAGAAGCCCTTCGCTAAGGCTGTTTTTGTGGAATTGTCAAAGGGATATTTGGAAGCCCTTAGAGGGCTATGGTGAAAAAGTAAATATCTTCCGTTCAAAACTGGAAAGAAGCTTTCTGAGAAACTGCTCTGTGTTCTGTTAATTCATCTCACAGAGTTACATCTTTCCCTTCAAGAAGCCTTTCGCTAAGGCTGTTCTTGTGGAATTGGCAAAGGGATATTTGGAAGCCCATAGAGGGCTATGGTGAAAAAGGAAATATCTTCCGTTCAAAACTGGAAAAAAGCTTTCTGAGAAACTGCTCTGTGTTCTGTTAATTCATCTCACAGAGTTACATCTTTAACTTCAAGAAACCTTTCGCTAAGGCTGTTCTTGTGGAATTGGCAAAGGGATATTTGGAAGCCCATAGAGGGCTATGGTGAAAAAGGAAATATCTTCCGTTCAAAACTGGAAAGAAGCTTTCTGAGAAACTGTTCTATGTTCTGTTAATTCATCTCACAGAGTTACATCTTTCCCTTCAAGAAGCCTTTCGCTAAGGCTGTTTTTGTGGAATTGGCAAAGGGATATTTGGAAGCTCTTAGAGTGCTATGGTGAAAAAGGAAATATCTTCCGTTCAACACTGGAAAGAAGCTTTCTGAGAAACTGCTCTGTGTTCTGTTAATTCATCTCACAAAGTTACATCTTTGCCTTCAAGAAGTCTTTCGCTAAGGCTGTTCTTGTGGAATTGGCAAAGGGATATTTGGAAGCCCATAGAGGGCTATGGAGAAAAAGGAAATATCTTCCGTTCAAAACTGGAAAGAAGCTTTCTGAGAAACTGTTCTATGTTCTGTTAATTCATCTCACAGAGTTACATCTTTCCCTTCAAGAAGCCTTTTGCTAAGGCTGTTCTTGTGGAATTGGCAAAGGGATATTTGGAAGCCCATAGAGGGCTATGGTGAAAAAGGAAATATCTTCCGTTCAAAACTGGAAAGAAGCTTTCTGAGAAACTGCTCTGTGTTCTGTTAATTCATCTCACAGAGTTACATCTTTCCCTTCAAGAAGCCTTTCGCTAAGCCTGTTCTTGTGGAATTGGCAAAGGGATATTTGGAAGCCCATAGAGGGCTATGGTGAAAAAGGAAATATAATCCGTTCAAAACTGGAAAGAAGCTTTCTGAGAAACTGCTCTGTGTTCTTTTAATTCATCTCACAGAATTACATCTTTCCCTTCAAGAAGCCTTTCGCTAAGGCTCTTCTTGTGGAATTGGCAAAGGGATATTTGGAAGCCCATGGAGGGCTATGGTGAAAAAGGAAATATCTTCCGTTCAAAAGTGGAAAGAAGCTTTCTGAGAAACTGCTCTGTGTTCTGTTAATTCATCTAGCAGAGTTACATCTCTTCCTTCAAGAAGCCTTTCGCTAAGGCTGTTCTTGTGGAATTGGCAAAGGGATATTTGGAAACCCATAGAGGGCTATGGTGAAAAAGGAAATATCTTCCGTTCAAAACTGGAAAGAAGCTTTCTGAGAAACTGCTCTGTGTTCTGTTAATTCATCTCACAGAGTTACTTCTTTCCCTTCAAGAAGCCTTTCGCTAAGGCTGTTCTTGTGGAATTGGCAAAGGGATATTTGGAAGCCCATAGAGGGCTATGGTGAAAAAGGAAATATCTTCCGTTCAAAACTGGAAAATAGCTTTCTGAGAAACTGCTCTGTGTTCTGTTAATTCATCTCACAGAGTTACATCTTTCCCTTCAAGAAGCCTTTCGCTAAGGCTGTTCTTGTGGAATTGGTAAAGGGATATTTGGAAGCCCATAGAGGGCTATGGTGAAAAAGGAAATATCTTCCGTTCAAAACTGGAAAGAAGCTTTCTGAGAAACTGCTCTGTGTTCTGTTAATTCATCTCACAGAGTTACATCTTTAACTTCAAGAAGCCTTTCGCTAAAGCCGTTCTTGTGGAATTGGGAAAGGGATATTTGGAAGCCCATAGAGGGCTATGGTGAAAAAGGAAATATCTTCCGTTCAAAACTGGAAAGAAGCTTTCTGAGAAACTGCTCTGTGTTCTGTTAATTCATCTCACAGAGTTACATCTTTCCCTTCAAGAAGCCTTTCGCTAAGGCTGTTCTTGTGGAATTGGCAAAGGGATATTTGGAAGCCCATAGAGGGCTATGGTGAAAAAGGAAATATCTTCCGTTCAAAACTGGAAAGAAGCTTTCTGAGAAACTGCTCTGTGTTCTGTTAATTCATCTCACAGAGTTACATCTTTCCCTTCAAGAAGCCTTTCGCTAAGGCTGTTCTTGTGGAATTGGCAAATGGATATTTGGAAGCCCATAGAGGGCTATGGTGAAAAAGGAAATATCTTCCGTTCAAAATTGGAAAAAAGCTTTCTGAGAAACTGCTCTGTGTTCTGTTAATTCATCTCACAGAGTTACATTTTTAACTTCAAGAAGCATTTCGCTAAGGCTGTTCTTGTGGAATTGGCAAAGGGATATTTGGAAGCCCATAGAGGGCTATGGTGTAAAAGGAAATATCTTCCGTTCAAAACTGGAAAGAAGCTTTCTGAGAAACTGCTCTGTGTTCTGTTAATTCTTCTCACAGAGTTACATCTTTCCCTTCAAGAAGCCTTTCGCTAAGGCTGTTCTTGTGGAATTGGCAAAGGGATATTTGGAAGCCCATAGAGGGCTATGGTGAAAAAGGAAATATCTTCCGTTCAAAACTGGAAAGAAGCTTTCTGAGAAACTGCTCTGTGTTCTGTTAATTCATCTCACAGAGTTACATCTTTCCCTTCAAGAAGCCTTTCGCTAAGGCTGTTCTTGTGGAATTGGCAAAGGGATATTTGGAAGCCCATAGAGGGCTATGGAGAAAAAGGAAATATCTTCCGTTCAAAACTGGAAAGAAGCTTTCTGAGAAACTGTTCTATGTTCTGTTAATTCATCTCACAGAGTTACATCTTTCCCTTCAAGAAGCCTTTCGCTAAGGCTGTTCTTGTGGAATTGGCAAAGGGATATTTGGAAGCCCATAGAGGGCTATGGTGAAAAAGGAAATATCTTCCGTTCAAAATTGGAAAGAAGCTTTCTGAGAAACTGCTCTGTGTTCTGTTAATTCATCTCACAGAGTTACATCTTTCCCTTCAAGAAGCCTTTCGCTAAGGCTGTTCTTGTGGAATTGGCAAAGGGATATTTGGAAGCCCATAGAGGGCTATCGTGAAAAAGGAAATATCTTCCGTTCAAAACTGGAAAAAAGCTTTCTGAGAAACAGCTCTGTGTTCTGTTAATTCATCACACAGAGTTACATCTTTCCCTTCAAGAAGCCTTTCGCTAAGGCTGTTTTTGTGGAATTGGCAAAGGGATATTTGGAAGCCCATAGAGGGCTATGGAGAAAAAGGAAATATCTTCCGTTCAAAACTGGAAAGAAGCTTTCTGAGAAACTGTTCTACGTTCTGTTAATTCATCTCACAGAGTTACATCTTTCCCTTCAAGAAGCCTTTTGCTAAGGCTGTTCTTGTGGAATTGGCAAAGGGATATTTGGAAGCCCATAGAGGGCTATGGTGAAAAAGGAAATATCTTCCGTTCAAAACTGGAAAGAAGCTTTCTGAGAAACTGCTCTGTGTTCTGTTAATTCATCTCACAGAGTTACATCTTTCCCTTCAAGAAGCCTTTCGCTAAGCCTGTTCTTGTGGAATTGGCAAAGGGATATTTGGAAGCCCATAGAGGGCTATGGTGAAAAAGGAAATATAATCCGTTCAAAACTGGAAAGAAGCTTTCTGAGAAACTGCTCTGTGTTCTTTTAATTCATCTCACAGAATTACATCTTTCCCTTCAAGAAGCCTTTCGCTAAGGCTCTTCTTGTGGAATTGGCAAAGGGATATTTGGAAGCCCATGGAGGGCTATGGTGAAAAAGGAAATATCTTCCGTTCAAAAGTGGAAAGAAGCTTTCTGAGAAACTGCTCTGTGTTCTGTTAATTCATCTAGCAGAGTTACATCTCTTCCTTCAAGAAGCCTTTCGCTAAGGCTGTTCTTGTGGAATTGGCAAAGGGATATTTGGAAGCCCATAGAGGGCTATGGTGAAAAAGGAAATATCTTCCGTTCAAAACTGGAAAGAAGCTTTCTGAGAAACTGCTCTGTGTTCTGTTAATTCATCTCACAGAGTTACTTCTTTTCCTTCAAGAAGCCTTTCGCTAAGGCTGTTCTTGTGGAATTGGCAAAGGGATATTTGGAAGCCCATAGAGGGCTATGGTGAAAAAGGAAATATCTTCCGTTCAAAACTGGAAAAAAGCTTTCTGAGAAACTACTCTGTGTTCTGTTAATTCATCTCACAGAGTTACATCTTTCCCTTCAAGAAGCCTTTCGCTAAGGCTGTTCTTGTGGAATTGGCAAAGGGATATTTGGAAGCCCATAGAGGGCTATGGTGAAAAAGGAAATATCTTCCGTTCAAAACTGGAAAGAAGCTTTCTGAGAAACTGCTCTGTGTTCTGTTAATTCATCTCACAGAGTTACATCTTTAACTTCAAGAAGCCTTTCGATAAAGCTGTTCTTGTGGAATTGGGAAAGGGATATTTGGAAGCCCATAGAGGGCTATGGTGAAAAAGGAAATATCTTCCGTTCAAAACTGGAAAGAAGCTTTCTGAGAAACTGCTCTGTGTTCTGTTATTTCATCTCACAGAGTTACATCTTTCCCTTCAAGAAGCCTTTCGCTAAGGCTGTTCTTGTGGAATTGGCAAAGGGATATTTGGAAGCCCATAGAGGGCTATGGTGAAAAAGGAAATATCTTCCGTTCAAAACTGGAAAGAAGCTTTCTGAGAAACTGCACTGTGTTCTGTTAATTCATCTCACAGAGTTACATCTTTCCCTTCAAGAAGCCTTTCGCTAAGGCTGTTCTTGTGGAATTGGCAAATGGATATTTGGAAGCCCATAGAGGGCTATGGTGAAAAAGGAAATATCTTCCGTTCAAAACTGGAAAAAAGCTTTCTGAGAAACTGCTCTGTGTTCTGTTAATTCATCTACAGAGTTACATTTTTAACTTCAAGAAGCCTTTCGCTAAGGCTGTTCTTGTGGAATTGGCAAAGGGATATTTGGAAGCCCATAGAGGGCTATGGTGTAAAAGGAAATATCTTCCGTTCAAAACTGGAAAGAAGCTTTCTGAGAAACTGCTCTGTGTTCTGTTAATTCATCTCACAGAGTTACATCTTTCCCTTCAAGAAGCCTTTCGCTAAGGCTGTTCTTGTGGAATTGGCAAAGGGATATTTGGAAGCCCATAGAGGGCTATGGTGAAAAAGGAAATATCTTCCGTTCAAAACTGAAAAAAAGCTTTCTGAGAAACTGCTCTGTGGTCTGTTAATTCATCTCACAGAGTTACATCTTTCCCTTCAAGAAGCCTTTCGCTAAGGCTGTTCTTGTGGAATTGGCAAAGGGATATTTGGAAGCCCATAGAGGGCTATGGTGAAAAAGGAAATATCTTCCGTACAAAACTGGAAAGAAGCTTTCTGAGAAACTGTTCTATGTTCTGTTAATTCATCTCACAGAGTTACATCTTTCCCTTCAAGAAGCCTTTCGCTAAGGCTGTTCTTGTGGAATTGGCAAAGGGATATTTGGAAGCCCATAGAGGGCTATGGTGAAAAAGGAAATATCTTCCGTTCAAAAGTGGAAAGAGGCTCTCTGAGAAACTGCTCTGTGTTCTGTTAATTCATCTAGCAGTGTTACATCTCTTCCTTCAAGAAGCCGTTCGCTAAGGCTGTTCTTGTGGAATTGGCAAAGGGATATTTGGAAGCCCATAGAGGGCTATGGTGAAAAAGGAAATATCTTCCGTTCAAAACTGGAAAGAAGCTTTCTGAGAAACTGCTCTGTGTTCTGTTAATTCATCTCACAGAGTTACATCTTTCCCTTCAAGAAGCCTTTCGCTAAGGCTGTTCTTGTGGAATTGGCAAAGGGATATTTGGAAGCCCATAGAGGGCTATGGAGAAAAAGGAAATATCTTCCGTTCAAAACTGGAAAGAAGCTTTCTGAGAAACTGCTCTGTGTTCTGTTAATTCATCTCAGAGAGTTACATCTTTCCCTTCAAGAAGCCTTTCGCTAAGGCTGTTCTTGTGGAATTGGCAAAGGGATATTTGGAAGCCCATAGAGGGCTATGGTGAAAAAGGAAATATCTTCCGTTCAAAACTGGAAAGAAGCTTTCTGAGAAACTGCTCTGTGTTCTGTTAATTCATCTCACAGAGTTACATCTTTCCCTTCAAGAAGCCTTTCGCTAAGGCTGTTCTTGTGGAATTGGCAAAGGGATATTTGGAAGCCCATAGAGGGCTATGGTGAAAAAGGAAATATCTCCCGTTCAAAACTGGAAAGAAGCTTTCTGAGAAACTGCTCTGTGTTCTCTTAATTCATCTCACAGAGTTACATCTCTAACTTAAAGAAGCCTTTCGCTAAGGCTGTTCTTGTGGAATTGGCAAAGGGATATTTGGAAGCCCATAGAGGGCTATGGTGAAAAAGGAAATATCTTCCGTTCAAAACTGGAAAGAAGCTTTCTGAGAAACTGCTCTGTGTTCTGTTAATTCATCTCACAGAGTTACATCTTTAACTTCAAGAAGCCTTTCGCTAAGGCTGTTCTTGTGGAATTGGCAAAGGGATATTTGGAAGCCCATAGAGAGCTATGGTGAAAAAGGAAATATCTTCCGTTCAAAACTGGAAAGAAGCTTTCTGAGAAACTGTTCTATGTTCTGTTAATTCATCTCACAGAGTTACATCTTCCCCTTCAAGAAGCCTTTCGCTAAGGCTGTTCTTGGGGAATTGGCAAAGGGATATTTGGAAGCCCATAGAGGGCTATGGTGAAAAAGGAAATATCTTCCGTTCAAAACTGGAAAAAAGCTTTCTGAGAAACTGCTCTGTGTTCCGTTAATTCATCTCACAGAGTTACATCTTTCCCTTCAAGAAGCCTTTCGCTAAGGCTGTTCTTGGGGAATTGGCAAAGGGATATTTGGAAGCCCATAGAGGGCTATGGTGAAAAAGGAAATATCTTCCGTTCAAAACTGGAAAAAACCTTTCTGAGAAACTGCTCTGTGTTCTGTTAATTCATCTCACAGTGTTACATCTTTCCCTTCAAGAAGCCTTTCGGTAAGGCTGTACTTGTGGAATTGGCAAAGGGATATATGGAAGCCCATAGAGGGCTATGGTGAAAAAGGAAATATCTTCCGTTCAAAACTGGAAAGAAGCTTTCTGAGAAACTGCTCTGTGTTCTGTTAATTCATCTCACAGAGTTACATCTTTCCCTTCAAGAAGCCTTTCGCTAAGGCTGTTCTTGTGGAATTGGCAAAGGGATATTTGGAAGCCCATAGAGGGCTATGGTGTAAAAGGAAATATCTTCCGTTCAAAACTGGAAAGAAGCTTTCTGAGAAACTGCTCTGTGTTCTGTTAATTCATCTCACAGAGTTACATCTTTCCCTTCAAGAAGCCTTTCGCTATGGCAGTTCTTGTGGAATTGGCAGAGGGATATTTGGAAGCCCATAGAGGGCTATGGTGAAAAAGGAAATATCTTCCGTTCAAAACTGGAAAGAAGCTTTCTGAGAAACTGCTCTGGTTCTGTTAATTCATCTCACAGAGTTACATCTTTCCCTTCAAGAAGCCTTTCGCTAAGGCTGTTCTTGTGGAATTGGCAAAGGGATATTTGGAAGCCCATAGAGGGCTATGGTGAAAAAGGAAATATCTTCCGTTCAAAACTGGAAAGAAGCTTTCTGAGAAACTGCTCTGTGTTCTCTTAATTCATCTCACAGAGTTACATCTTTAACTTCAAGAAGCCTTTCGCTAAGGCTGTTCTTGTGGAATTGGCAAAGGGATATTTGGAAGCCCATAGAGGGCTATGGTGAAAAAGGAAATATCTTCCGTTCAAAAGTGGAAAGAAGCTTTCTGAGAAACTTCTCTGTGTTCTGTTAATTCATCTAGCAGAGTTACATCTCTTCCTTCAAGAAGCCTTTCGCTAAGGCTGTTCTTGTGGAATTGGCAAAGGGATATTAGGAAGCCCATAGAGGGCTATGGTGAAAAAGGAAATATCTTCCGTTCAAAACTGGAAAGAAGCTTTCTGAGGAACTGCTCTGTGTTCTGTTAATTCATCTCACAGAGTTACATCTTTCCCTTCAAGAAGCCTTTCGCTAAGGCTGTTCTTGTGGAATTGGCAAAGGGATATTTGGAAGCCCATAGAGGGCTATGGTGAAAAAGGAAGTATCTTCCGTTCAAAACTGGAAAAAAGCTTTCTGAGAAACTGCTCTGTGTTCTGTTAATTCATCTCACAGAGTTACATCTTTCCCTTCAAAAAGCCTTTCGCTAAGGCTGTTCTTGTGGAATTGGCAAAGGAATATTTGGAAGCCCATAGAGGGCTATGGTGAAAAAGGAAATATCTTCCGTCAAAACTGGAGAGAAGCTTTCTGAGAAACTGCTCTGTGTTCTGTTAATTCATGTCACAGAGTTACATCTTTCCCTTCAAGAAGCCTTTCGCTAAGGCTGTTCTTGGGGAATTGGCAAAGGGATATTTGGAAGCCCATAGAGGGCTATGGTGAAAAAGGAAATATCTTCCGTTCAAAACTGGAAAGAAGCTTTCTGAGAAACTGCTCTGTGTTCTGTTAATTCATCTCACAGAGTTACATCTTTCCCTTCAAGAAGCCTTTCGCTAAGGCTGTTCATGTGGAAATGGCAAAGGGATATTTGGAAGCCCATAGAGGGCTATGGTGAAAAAGGAAATATCTTCCGTTCAAAACTGGAAAGAAGCTTTCTGAGAAACTGCTCTGTGTTCTGTCAATTCATCTCACAGAGTTACATCTTTCCCTTCAAGAAGCCTTTCGCTAAGGCTGTTCTTGTGGAATTGGCAAAGGGATATTTGGAAGCCCATAGAGGGCTATGGTGAAAAAGGCAATATCTTCCGTTCAAAACTGGAAAGAAGCTTTCTGAGAAACTGCTCTGTGTTCTGTTAATTCATCTCACAGAGTTACATCTTCAACTTCAAGAAGCCTTTCGCTAAGGCTGTTCTTGTGGAATTGGCAAAGGGATATTTGGAAGCCCATAGAGGGCTATGGTGAAAAAGGAAATATCTTCCGTTCAAAAGTGGAAAGAAGCTTTCTGAGAAACTGCTCTGTGTTCTGTTAATTCATCTCACAGAGTTACATCTTTCCTTTCAAGAAGCCTTTCGCTAAGGCTGTTCTTGTGGAATTGGCAAAGGGATATTTGGAAGCCCATAGAGGGCTATGGTGAAAAAGGAAATATCTTCCGTTCAAAACTGGAAAGAAGCTTTCTGAGAAACTGCTCTGTGTTCTGTTAATTCATCTCACAGAGTTACATCTTTAACTTCAAGAAGCCTTTCGCTAAGGCTGTTCTTGTGGAATTGGCAAAGGGATATTAGGAAGCCCATAGAGGGCTATGGTGAAAAAGGAAATATCTTCCGTTCAAAACTGGAAAGAAGCTTTCTGAGAAACTGCTCTGTGTTCTGTTAATTCATCTCACAGAGTTACATCTTTCCCTTCAAGAAGCCTTTCGCTAAGGCTGTTCATGTGGAAATGGCAAAGGGATATTTGGAAGCCCATAGAGGGCTATGGTGAAAAAGGAAATATCTTCCGTTCAAAACTGGAAAGAAGCTTTCTGAGAAACTGCTCTGTGTTCTGTTAATTCATCTCACAGAGTTACATCTTTCCCTTCAAGAAGCCTTTCGCTAAGGCTGTTCTTGTGGAATTGGCAAAGGGATATTTGGAAGCCCATAGAGGGCTATGGTGAAAAAGGCAATATCTTCCGTTCAAAACTGGAAAGAAGCTTTCTGAGAAACTGCTCTGTGTTCTGTTAATTCATCTCACAGAGTTACATCTTTAACTTCAAGAAGCCTTTCGCTAAGGCTGTTCTTGTGGAATTGGCAAAGGGATATTTGGAAGCCCATAGAGGGCTACGGTGAAAAAGGAAATATCTTCCGTTCAAAAGTGGAAAGAAGCTTTCTGAGAAACTGCTCTGTGTTCTGTTAATTCATCTCACAGAGTTACATCTTTCCTTTCCAGAAGACTTTCGCTAAGGCTGTTCTTGTGGAATTGGCAAAGGGATATTTGGAAGCCCATAGAGGGCTATGGTGAAAAAGGAAATATCTTCCGTTCAAAATTGGAAAAAAGCTTTCTGAGAAACTGCTCTGTGTTCTGTTAATTCATCTCACAGAGTTACATATTTCCCTTCAAGAAGCCTTTCGCTAAGGCTGTTTTTGTGGAATTGTCAAAGGGATATTTGGAAGCCCATAGAGGGCTATGGTGAAAAAGGAAATATCTTCCGTTGAAAAGTGGAAAGAAGCTTTCTGAGAAACTGCTCTGTGTTCTGTTAATTCATCTCACAGAGTTACATCTTTCCTTTCAAGAAGCCTTTCGCTAAGGCTGTTCTTGTTGAATTGGCAAAGGGATATTTGGAAGCCCATAGAGGGCTATGGTGAAAAAGGAAATATCTTCCGTTCAAAACTGGAAAGAAGCTTTCTGAGAAACTGCTCTGTGTTCTGTTAATTCATCTCACAGAGTTACATCTTTAACTTCAAGAAGCCTTTCGCTAAGGCTGTTCTTGTGGAATTGGCAAAGGGATATTTGGAAGCCCATTGAGGGCTATGGTGAAAAAGGAAATATCTTCCGTTCAAAACTGGAAAGAAGCTTTCTGAGAAACTGCTCTGTGTTCTGTTAATTCATCTCACAGAGTTACATCTTTCCTTTCAAGAAGCCTTTCGCTAAGGCTGTTCTTGTGGAATTGGCAAAGGGATATTTGGAAGCCCATAGAGGGCTATGGTGAAAAAGGAAATATCTTCCGTTCAAAATTGGAAAAAAGCTTTCTGAGAAACTGCTCTGTGTTCTGTTAATTCATCTCACAGAGTTACATATTTCCCTTCAAGAAGCCTTTCGCTAAGGCTGTTTTTGTGGAATTGTCAAAGGGATATTTGGAAGCCCTTAGAGGGCTATGGTGAAAAAGTAAATATCTTCCGTTCAAAACTGGAAAGAAGCTTTCTGAGAAACTGCTCTGTGTTCTGTTAATTCATCTCACAGAGTTACATCTTTCCCTTCAAGAAGCCTTTCGCTAAGGCTGTTCTTGTGGAATTGGCAAAGGGATATTTGGAAGCCCATAGAGGGCTATGGTGAAAAAGGAAATATCTTCCGTTCAAAACTGGAAAAAAGCTTTCTGAGAAACTGCTCTGTGTTCTGTTAATTCATCTCACAGAGTTACATCTTTAACTTCAAGAAACCTTTCGCTAAGGCTGTTCTTGTGGAATTGGCAAAGGGATATTTGGAAGCCCATAGAGGGCTATGGTGAAAAAGGAAATATCTTCCGTTCAAAACTGGAAAGAAGCTTTCTGAGAAACTGTTCTATGTTCTGTTAATTCATCTCACAGAGTTACATCTTTCCCTTCAAGAAGCCTTTCGCTAAGGCTGTTTTTGTGGAATTGGCAAAGGGATATTTGGAAGCTCTTAGAGGGCTATGGTGAAAAAGGAAATATCTTCCGTTCAACACTGGAAAGAAGCTTTCTGAGAAACTGCTCTGTGTTCTGTTAATTCATCTCACAAAGTTACATCTTTGCCTTCAAGAAGTCTTTCGCTAAGGCTGTTCTTGTGGAATTGGCAAAGGGATATTTGGAAGCCCATAGAGGGCTATGGAGAAAAAGGAAATATCTTCCGTTCAAAACTGGAAAGAAGCTTTCTGAGAAACTGTTCTATGTTCTGTTAATTCATCTCACAGAGTTACATCTTTCCCTTCAAGAAGCCTTTTGCTAAGGCTGTTCTTGTGGAATTGGCAAAGGGATATTTGGAAGCCCATAGAGGGCTATGGTGAAAAAGGAAATATCTTCCGTTCAAAACTGGAAAGAAGCTTTCTGAGAAACTGCTCTGTGTTCTGTTAATTCATCTCACAGAGTTACATCTTTCCCTTCAAGAAGCCTTTCGCTAAGCCTGTTCTTGTGGAATTGGCAAAGGGATATTTGGAAGCCCATAGAGGGCTATGGTGAAAAAGGAAATATAATCCGTTCAAAACTGGAAAGAAGCTTTCTGAGAAACTGCTCTGTGTTCTTTTAATTCATCTCACAGAATTACATCTTTCCCTTCAAGAAGCCTTTCGCTAAGGCTCTTCTTGTGGAATTGGCAAAGGGATATTTGGAAGCCCATGGAGGGCTATGGTGAAAAAGGAAATATCTTCCGTTCAAAAGTGGAAAGAAGCTTTCTGAGAAACTGCTCTGTGTTCTGTTAATTCATCTAGCAGAGTTACATCTCTTCCTTCAAGAAGCCTTTCGCTAAGGCTGTTCTTGTGGAATTGGCAAAGGGATATTTGGAAACCCATAGAGGGCTATGGTGAAAAAGGAAATATCTTCCGTTCAAAACTGGAAAGAAGCTTTCTGAGAAACTGCTCTGTGTTCTGTTAATTCATCTCACAGAGTTACTTCTTTCCCTTCAAGAAGCCTTTCGCTAAGGCTGTTCTTGTGGAATTGGCAAAGGGATATTTGGAAGCCCATAGAGGGCTATGGTGAAAAAGGAAATATCTTCCGTTCAAAACTGGAAAATAGCTTTCTGAGAAACTGCTCTGTGTTCTGTTAATTCATCTCACAGAGTTACATCTTTCCCTTCAAGAAGCCTTTCGCTAAGGCTGTTCTTGTGGAATTGGCAAAGGGATATTTGGAAGCCCATAGAGGGCTATGGTGAAAAAGGAAATATCTTCCGTTCAAAACTGGAAAGAAGCTTTCTGAGAAACTGCTCTGTGTTCTGTTAATTCATCTCACAGAGTTACATCTTTAACTTCAAGAAGCCTTTCGCTAAAGCCGTTCTTGTGGAATTGGGAAAGGGATATTTGGAAGCCCATAGAGGGCTATGGTGAAAAAGGAAATATCTTCCGTTCAAAACTGGAAAGAAGCTTTCTGAGAAACTGCTCTGTGTTCTGTTAATTCATCTCACAGAGTTACATCTTTCCCTTCAAGAAGCCTTTCGCTAAGGCTGTTCTTGTGGAATTGGCAAAGGGATATTTGGAAGCCCATAGAGGGCTATGGTGAAAAAGGAAATATCTTCCGTTCAAAACTGGAAAGAAGCTTTCTGAGAAACTGCTCTGTGTTCTGTTAATTCATCTCACAGAGTTACATCTTTCCCTTCAAGAAGCCTTTCGCTAAGGCTGTTCTTGTGGAATTGGCAAATGGATATTTGGAAGCCCATAGAGGGCTATGGTGAAAAAGGAAATATCTTCCGTTCAAAATTGGAAAAAAGCTTTCTGAGAAACTGCTCTGTGTTCTGTTAATTCATCTCACAGAGTTACATTTTTAACTTCAAGAAGCATTTCGCTAAGGCTGTTCTTGTGGAATTGGCAAAGGGATATTTGGAAGCCCATAGAGGGCTATGGTGTAAAAGGAAATATCTTCCGTTCAAAACTGGAAAGAAGCTTTCTGAGAAACTGCTCTGTGTTCTGTTAATTCTTCTCACAGAGTTACATCTTTCCCTTCAAGAAGCCTTTCGCTAAGGCTGTTCTTGTGGAATTGGCAAAGGGATATTTGGAAGCCCATAGAGGGCTATGGTGAAAAAGGAAATATCTTCCGTTCAAAACTGGAAAGAAGCTTTCTGAGAAACTGCTCTGTGTTCTGTTAATTCATCTCACAGAGTTACATCTTTCCCTTCAAGAAGCCTTTCGCTAAGGCTGTTCTTGTGGAATTGGCAAAGGGATATTTGGAAGCCCATAGAGGGCTATGGAGAAAAAGGAAATATCTTCCGTTCAAAACTGGAAAGAAGCTTTCTGAGAAACTGTTCTATGTTCTGTTAATTCATCTCACAGAGTTACATCTTTCCCTTCAAGAAGCCTTTCGCTAAGGCTGTTCTTGTGGAATTGGCAAAGGGATATTTGGAAGCCCATAGAGGGCTATGGTGAAAAAGGAAATATCTTCCGTTCAAAATTGGAAAGAAGCTTTCTGAGAAACTGCTCTGTGTTCTGTTAATTCATCTCACAGAGTTACATCTTTCCCTTCAAGAAGCCTTTCGCTAAGGCTGTTCTTGTGGAATTGGCAAAGGGATATTTGGAAGCCCATAGAGGGCTATGGTGAAAAAGGAAATATCTTCCGTTCAAAACTGGAAAAAAGCTTTCTGAGAAACAGCTCTGTGTTCTGTTAATTCATCACACAGAGTTACATCTTTCCCTTCAAGAAGCCTTTCGCTAAGGCTGTTTTTGTGGAATTGGCAAAGGGATATTTGGAAGCCCATAGAGGGCTATGGAGAAAAAGGAAATATCTTCCGTTCAAAACTGGAAAGAAGCTTTCTGAGAAACTGTTCTACGTTCTGTTAATTCATCTCACAGAGTTACATCTTTCCCTTCAAGAAGCCTTTTGCTAAGGCTGTTCTTGTGGAATTGGCAAAGGGATATTTGGAAGCCCATAGAGGGCTATGGTGAAAAAGGAAATATCTTCCGTTCAAAACTGGAAAGAAGCTTTCTGAGAAACTGCTCTGTGTTCTGTTAATTCATCTCACAGAGTTACATCTTTCCCTTCAAGAAGCCTTTCGCTAAGCCTGTTCTTGTGGAATTGGCAAAGGGATATTTGGAAGCCCATAGAGGGCTATGGTGAAAAAGGAAATATAATCCGTTCAAAACTGGAAAGAAGCTTTCTGAGAAACTGCTCTGTGTTCTTTTAATTCATCTCACAGAATTACATCTTTCCCTTCAAGAAGCCTTTCGCTAAGGCTCTTCTTGTGGAATTGGCAAAGGGATATTTGGAAGCCCATGGAGGGCTATGGTGAAAAAGGAAATATCTTCCGTTCAAAAGTGGAAAGAAGCTTTCTGAGAAACTGCTCTGTGTTCTGTTAATTCATCTAGCAGAGTTACATCTCTTCCTTCAAGAAGCCTTTCGCTAAGGCTGTTCTTGTGGAATTGGCAAAGGGATATTTGGAAGCCCATAGAGGGCTATGGTGAAAAAGGAAATATCTTCCGTTCAAAACTGGAAAGAAGCTTTCTGAGAAACTGCTCTGTGTTCTGTTAATTCATCTCACAGAGTTACTTCTTTTCCTTCAAGAAGCCTTTCGCTAAGGCTGTTCTTGTGGAATTGGCAAAGGGATATTTGGAAGCCCATAGAGGGCTATGGTGAAAAAGGAAATATCTTCCGTTCAAAACTGGAAAAAAGCTTTCTGAGAAACTACTCTGTGTTCTGTTAATTCATCTCACAGAGTTACATCTTTCCCTTCAAGAAGCCTTTCGCTAAGGCTGTTCTTGTGGAATTGGCAAAGGGATATTTGGAAGCCCATAGAGGGCTATGGTGAAAAAGGAAATATCTTCCGTTCAAAACTGGAAAGAAGCTTTCTGAGAAACTGCTCTGTGTTCTGTTAATTCATCTCACAGAGTTACATCTTTAACTTCAAGAAGCCTTTCGATAAAGCTGTTCTTGTGGAATTGGGAAAGGGATATTTGGAAGCCCATAGAGGGCTATGGTGAAAAAGGAAATATCTTCCGTTCAAAACTGGAAAGAAGCTTTCTGAGAAACTGCTCTGTGTTCTGTTATTTCATCTCACAGAGTTACATCTTTCCCTTCAAGAAGCCTTTCGCTAAGGCTGTTCTTGTGGAATTGGCAAAGGGATATTTGGAAGCCCATAGAGGGCTATGGTGAAAAAGGAAATATCTTCCGTTCAAAACTGGAAAAAAGCTTTCTGAGAAACTGCTCTGTGTTCTGTTAATTCATCTACAGAGTTACATTTTTAACTTCAAGAAGCCTTTCGCTAAGGCTGTTCTTGTGGAATTGGCAAAGGGATATTTGGAAGCCCATAGAGGGCTATGGTGTAAAAGGAAATATCTTCCGTTCAAAACTGGAAAGAAGCTTTCTGAGAAACTGCTCTGTGTTCTGTTAATTCATCTCACAGAGTTACATCTTTCCCTTCAAGAAGCCTTTCGCTAAGGCTGTTCTTGTGGAATTGGCAAAGGGATATTTGGAAGCCCATAGAGGGCTATGGTGAAAAAGGAAATATCTTCCGTTCAAAACTGAAAAAAAGCTTTCTGAGAAACTGCTCTGTGGTCTGTTAATTCATCTCACAGAGTTACATCTTTCCCTTCAAGAAGCCTTTCGCTAAGGCTGTTCTTGTGGAATTGGCAAAGGGATATTTGGAAGCCCATAGAGGGCTATGGTGAAAAAGGAAATATCTTCCGTACAAAACTGGAAAGAAGCTTTCTGAGAAACTGTTCTATGTTCTGTTAATTCATCTCACAGAGTTACATCTTTCCCTTCAAGAAGCCTTTCGCTAAGGCTGTTCTTGTGGAATTGGCAAAGGGATATTTGGAAGCCCATAGAGGGCTATGGTGAAAAAGGAAATATCTTCCGTTCAAAAGTGGAAAGAGGCTCTCTGAGAAACTGCTCTGTGTTCTGTTAATTCATCTAGCAGTGTTACATCTCTTCCTTCAAGAAGCCTTTCGCTAAGGCTGTTCTTGTGGAATTGGCAAAGGGATATTTGGAAGCCCATAGAGGGCTATGGTGAAAAAGGAAATATCTTCCGTTCAAAACTGGAAAGAAGCTTTCTGAGAAACTGCTCTGTGTTCTGTTAATTCATCTCACAGAGTTACATCTTTCCCTTCAAGAAGCCTTTCGCTAAGGCTGTTCTTGTGGAATTGGCAAAGGGATATTTGGAAGCCCATAGAGGGCTATGGAGAAAAAGGAAATATCTTCCGTTCAAAACTGGAAAGAAGCTTTCTGAGAAACTGCTCTGTGTTCTGTTAATTCATCTCAGAGAGTTACATCTTTCCCTTCAAGAAGCCTTTCGCTAAGGCTGTTCTTGTGGAATTGGCAAAGGGATATTTGGAAGCCCATAGAGGGCTATGGTGAAAAAGGAAATATCTTCCGTTCAAAACTGGAAAGAAGCTTTCTGAGAAACTGCTCTGTGTTCTGTTAATTCATCTCACAGAGTTACATCTTTCCCTTCAAGAAGCCTTTCGCTAAGGCTGTTCTTGTGGAATTGGCAAAGGGATATTTGGAAGCCCATAGAGGGCTATGGTGAAAAAGGAAATATCTCCCGTTCAAAACTGGAAAGAAGCTTTCTGAGAAACTGCTCTGTGTTCTCTTAATTCATCTCACAGAGTTACATCTCTAACTTAAAGAAGCCTTTCGCTAAGGCTGTTCTTGTGGAATTGGCAAAGGGATATTTGGAAGCCCATAGAGGGCTATGGTGAAAAAGGAAATATCTTCCGTTCAAAACTGGAAAGAAGCTTTCTGAGAAACTGCTCTGTGTTCTGTTAATTCATCTCACAGAGTTACATCTTTAACTTCAAGAAGCCTTTCGCTAAGGCTGTTCTTGTGGAATTGGCAAAGGGATATTTGGAAGCCCATAGAGAGCTATGGTGAAAAAGGAAATATCTTCCGTTCAAAACTGGAAAGAAGCTTTCTGAGAAACTGTTCTATGTTCTGTTAATTCATCTCACAGAGTTACATCTTCCCCTTCAAGAAGCCTTTCGCTAAGGCTGTTCTTGGGGAATTGGCAAAGGGATATTTGGAAGCCCATAGAGGGCTATGGTGAAAAAGGAAATATCTTCCGTTCAAAACTGGAAAAAAGCTTTCTGAGAAACTGCTCTGTGTTCCGTTAATTCATCTCACAGAGTTACATCTTTCCCTTCAAGAAGCCTTTCGCTAAGGCTGTTCTTGGGGAATTGGCAAAGGGATATTTGGAAGCCCATAGAGGGCTATGGTGAAAAAGGAAATATCTTCCGTTCAAAACTGGAAAAAACCTTTCTGAGAAACTGCTCTGTGTTCTGTTAATTCATCTCACAGTGTTACATCTTTCCCTTCAAGAAGCCTTTCGGTAAGGCTGTACTTGTGGAATTGGCAAAGGGATATATGGAAGCCCATAGAGGGCTATGGTGAAAAAGGAAATATCTTCCGTTCAAAACTGGAAAGAAGCTTTCTGAGAAACTGCTCTGTGTTCTGTTAATTCATCTCACAGAGTTACATCTTTCCCTTCAAGAAGCCTTTCGCTAAGGCTGTTCTTGTGGAATTGGCAAAGGGATATTTGGAAGCCCATAGAGGGCTATGGTGTAAAAGGAAATATCTTCCGTTCAAAACTGGAAAGAAGCTTTCTGAGAAACTGCTCTGTGTTCTGTTAATTCATCTCACAGAGTTACATCTTTCCCTTCAAGAAGCCTTTCGCTATGGCAGTTCTTGTGGAATTGGCAGAGGGATATTTGGAAGCCCATAGAGGGCTATGGTGAAAAAGGAAATATCTTCCGTTCAAAACTGGAAAGAAGCTTTCTGAGAAACTGCTCTGGTTCTGTTAATTCATCTCACAGAGTTACATCTTTCCCTTCAAGAAGCCTTTCGCTAAGGCTGTTCTTGTGGAATTGGCAAAGGGATATTTGGAAGCCCATAGAGGGCTATGGTGAAAAAGGAAATATCTTCCGTTCAAAACTGGAAAGAAGCTTTCTGAGAAACTGCTCTGTGTTCTCTTAATTCATCTCACAGAGTTACATCTTTAACTTCAAGAAGCCTTTCGCTAAGGCTGTTCTTGTGGAATTGGCAAAGGGATATTTGGAAGCCCATAGAGGGCTATGGTGAAAAAGGAAATATCTTCCGTTCAAAAGTGGAAAGAAGCTTTCTGAGAAACTTCTCTGTGTTCTGTTAATTCATCTAGCAGAGTTACATCTCTTCCTTCAAGAAGCCTTTCGCTAAGGCTGTTCTTGTGGAATTGGCAAAGGGATATTAGGAAGCCCATAGAGGGCTATGGTGAAAAAGGAAATATCTTCCGTTCAAAACTGGAAAGAAGCTTTCTGAGGAACTGCTCTGTGTTCTGTTAATTCATCTCACAGAGTTACATCTTTCCCTTCAAGAAGCCTTTCGCTAAGGCTGTTCTTGTGGAATTGGCAAAGGGATATTTGGAAGCCCATAGAGGGCTATGGTGAAAAAGGAAGTATCTTCCGTTCAAAACTGGAAAAAAGCTTTCTGAGAAACTGCTCTGTGTTCTGTTAATTCATCTCACAGAGTTACATCTTTCCCTTCAAAAAGCCTTTCGCTAAGGCTGTTCTTGTGGAATTGGCAAAGGAATATTTGGAAGCCCATAGAGGGCTATGGTGAAAAAGGAAATATCTTCCGTCAAAACTGGAGAGAAGCTTTCTGAGAAACTGCTCTGTGTTCTGTTAATTCATGTCACAGAGTTACATCTTTCCCTTCAAGAAGCCTTTCGCTAAGGCTGTTCTTGGGGAATTGGCAAAGGGATATTTGGAAGCCCATAGAGGGCTATGGTGAAAAAGGAAATATCTTCCGTTCAAAACTGGAAAAAAGCTTTCTGAGAAACTGCTCTGTGTTCTGTTAATTCATCTCACAGAGTTACATCTTTCCCTTCAAGAAGCCTTTCGGTGAGGCTATTCTTGTGGAATTGGCAAAGGGGTATATGGAAGCCCATAGAGGGCTATGGTGAAAAAGGAAATATCTTCCGTTCAAAACGGGAAAGAAGCTTTCTGAGAAACTGCTCTGTGTTCTGTTAATTCATCTCACAGAGTTACATCTTTAACTTCAAGAAGCCTTTCGCTAAGGCTGTTCTTGTGGAATTGGCAAAGGGATATTTTGAAGCCCATAGAGGGCTATGGTGAAAAAGGAAATATCTTCCGTTCAAAACTGGAAAGAAGCTTTCTGAGAAACTGCTCTGTGTTCTGTTAATTCATCTCACAGAGTTACATCTTTCCCTTCAAGAAGCCTTTCGCTAAGGCTGTTCATGTGGAAATGGCAAAGGGATATTTGGAAGCCCATAGAGGGCTATGGTGAAAAAGGAAATATCTTCCGTTCAAAACTGGAAAGAAGCTTTCTGAGAAACTGCTCTGTGTTCTGTTAATTCATCTCACAGAGTTACATCTTTCCCTTCAAGAAGCCTTTCGCTAAGGCTCTTCTTGTGGAATTGGCAAAGGGATATTTGGAAGCCCATAGAGGGCTATGGTGAAAAAGGCAATATCTTCCGTTCAAAACTGGAAAGAAGCTTTCTGAGAAACTGCTCTGTGTTCTGTTAATTCATCTCACAGAGTTACATCTTTAACTTCAAGAAGCCTTTCGCTAAGGCTGTTCTTGTGGAATTGGCAAAGGGATATTTGGAAGCCCATAGAGGGCTATGGTGAAAAAGGAAATATCTTCCGTTCAAAAGTGGAAAGAAGCTTTCTGAGAAACTGCTCTGTGTTCTGTTAATTCATCTCACAGAGTTACATCTTTCCTTTCAAGAAGCCTTTCGCTAAGGCTGTTCTTGTGGATTTGGCAAAGGGATATTTGGAAGCCCATAGAGGGCTATGGTGAAAAAGGAAATATCTTCCGTTCAAAATTGGAAAAAAGCTTTCTTAGAAACTGCTCTGTGTTCTGTTAATTCATCTCACAGAGTTACATATTTCCCTTCAAGAAGCCTTTCGCTAAGGCTGTTTTTGTGGAATTGTCAAAGGGATATTTGGAAGCCCATAGAGGGCTATGTTGAAAAAGGAAATATCTTCCGTTCAAAACTGGAAAGAAGCTTTCTGAGAAACTGCTCTGTGTTCTGTTAATTCATCTCACAGAGTTACATCTTTCCCTTCAAGAAGCCTTTCGCTTAGGCTGTTCTTGAGGAATTGGCAAAGGGATATTTGGAAGCCCATAGAGGGCTATGGTGAAAAAGGAAATATCTTCCGTTCAAAACTGGAAAGAAGCTTTCTGAGAAACTGCTCTGTGTTCTGTTAATTCATCTCACAGAGTTACATCTTTCCCTTCAAGAAGCCTTTCGCTAAGGCTGTTCTTGGGGAATTGGCAAAGGGATATTTGGAAGCCCATAGAGGGCTATGGTGAAAAAGGAAATATCTTCCGTTCAAAACTGGAAAAAAGCTTTCTGAGAAACTGCTCTGTATTCTGTTAATTCATCTCACAGAGTTACATCATTCCCTTCAAGAAGCCTTTCGCTAAGGCTGTTCTTGTGGAATTGGCAAAGGGATATTTGGAAGCCCATAGAGGGCTATGGTGAAAAAGGAAATATCTTCCGTTCAAAACTGGAAAGAAGCTTTCTGAGAAACTGCTCTGTGTTCTGTTAATTCATCTCACAGAGTTACATCTTTCCCTTCAAGAAGCCTTTCGCTAAGGCTGTTCTTGTGGAATTGGCAAAGGGATATTTGGAAGCCCATAGAGGGCTATGGTGAAAAAGGAAATATCTTCCGTTCAAAACTGGAAAGAAGCTTTCTGAGAAACTGCTCTGTGTTCTCTTAATTCATCTCACAGAGTTACATCTTTCCCTTCAAGAAGCCTTTCGCTAAGGCTGTTCTTGTGGAATTGGCAAAGGGATATTTGGAAGCCCATAGAGGGCTATGGTGAAAAAGGAAATATCTTCCGTTCAAAACTGGAAAGAAGCTTTCTGAGAAACTGCTCTGTGTTCTGTTAATTCATCTCACAGAGTTACATCTTTCCCTTCAAGAAGCCTTTCGCTAAGGCTGTTCTTGTGGAATTGGCAAAGGGATATTTGGAAGCCCATAGAGGGCTATGGTGAAAAAGGAAATATCTTCCGTTCAAAACTGGAAAGAAGCTTTCTGAGAAACTGCTCTGTGTTCTGTTAATTCATCTCACAGAGTTACATCTTTCCCTTCAAGAAGCCTTTCGCTAAGGCTGTTCTTGTGGAATTGGCAAAGGGATATTTGGAAGCCCATAGAGGGCTATGGTGAAAAAGGAAATATCTTCCGTTCAAAATTGGAAAGAAGCTTTCTGAGAAACTGCTCTGTGTTCTGTTAATTCATCTCACAGAGTTACATCTTTCCCTTCAAGAAGCCTTTCGCTAACGCTGTTCTTGTGGAATTGGCAAAGGGATATTTGGAAGCCCATAGAGGGCTATGGTGAAAAAGGAAATATCTTCCGTTCAAAACTGGAAAAAAGCTTTCTGAGAAACAGCTCTGTGTTCTGTTAATTCATCTCACAGAGTTACATATTTCCCTCCAAGAAGCCTTTCGCTAAGGCTGTTTTTGTGGAATTGGCAAAGGGATATTTGGAAGCTCTTAGAGGGCTATGGTGAAAAAGGAAATATCTTCCGTTCAACACTGGAAAGAAACTTTCTGAGAAACTGCTCTGTGTTCTGTTAATTCATCTCACAAAGTTACATCTTTCCCTTCAAGAAGTCTTTCGCTAAGGCTGTTCTTGTGGAATTGGCAAAGGGATATTTGGAAGCCCATAGAGGGCTATGGAGAAAAAGGAAATATCTTCCGTTCAAAACTGGAAAGAAGCTTTCTGAGAAACTGTTCTATGTTCTGTTAATTCATCTCACAGAGTTACATCTTTCCCTTCAAGAAGCTTTTTCCTAAGGCTGTTCTTGTGGAATTGGCAAAGGGATATTTGGAAGCCCATAGAGGGCTATGGTGAAAAAGGAAATATCTTCCGTTCAAAACTGGAAAGAAGCTTTCTGAGAAACTGCTCTGTGTTCTGTTAATTCATCTCACAGAGTTACATCTTTCCCTTCAAGAAGCCTTTCGCTAAGCCTGTTCTTGTGGAATTGGCAAAGGGATATTTGGAAGCCCATAGAAGGCTATGGTGAAAAAGGAAATATAATCCGTTCAAAACTGGAAAGAAGCTTTCTGAGAAACTGCTCTGTGTTCTTTTAATTCATCTCACAGAATTACATCTTTCCCTTCAAGAAGCCTTTCGTTAAGGGTGTTCTTGGGGAATTGGCAAAGGGATATTTGGAAGCCCATAGAGGGCTATGGTGTAAAACGAAATATCTTCCGTTCAAAACTGGAAAGAAGCTTTCTGAGAAACTGCTCTGTGTTCTGTTAATTCATCTCACAGAGTTACATCTTTCCCTTCAAGAAGTCTTTCGCTAAGGCTGTTCTTGTGGAATTGGCAAAGGGATATTTGGAAGCCCATAGAGGGCTATGGTGAAAAAGGAAATATCTTCCGTTCAAAACTGAAAAAAAGCTTTCTGAGAAACTGCACTGTGTTCTGTTAATTCATCTCACAGAGTTACATCTTTCCCTTCAAGAAGCCTTTCGCTAAGGCTGTTCTTGTGGAATTGGCAAAGGGATATTTGGAAGCCCATAGAGGGCTATGGTGAAAAAGGAAATATCTTCCGTACAAAACTGGAAAGAAGCTTTCTGAGAAACTGTTCTATGTTCTGTTAATTCATCTCACAGAGTTACATCTTTCCCTTCAAGAAGCCTTTCGCTAAGGCTGTTCTTGTGGAATTGGCAAAGGGATATTTGGAAGCCCATAGAGGGCTATGGTGAAAAAGGAAATATCTTCCGTTCAAAACTGGAAAGAAGCTTTCTGAGAAACTGCTCTGTGCTCTGTTAATTCATCTCACAGAGTTACATCTTTCCCTTCAAGAAGCCTTTCGCTAAGGCTGTTCTTGTGGAATTGGCAAAGGGATATTTGGAAGCCCATAGAAGGCTATGGTGAAAAAGGAAATATCTTCATTCAAAACTGGAAAGAAGCTTTCTGAGAAACTGCACTGTGTTCTGTTAATTCATCTCACAGAGTTACATCTGTAACTTCAAGAAGCCTTTCTCTAAGGCTGTTCTTGTGGAATTGGCAAAGGGATATTTGGAAGCCCATAGAGGGCTATGGTGAAAAAGGAAATATCTTCCGTTCAAAAGTGGAAAGAGGCTTTCTGAGAAACTGCTCTGTGTTCTGTTAATTCATCTAGCAGAGTTACATCTCTTCCTTCAAGAAGACTTTCGCTAAGGCTGTTCTTGTGGAATTGGCAAAGGGATATTTGGAAGCCCATAGAGGGCTATGGTGAAAAAGGAAATATCTTCCGTTCAAAACTGGAAAGAAGCTTTCTGAGAAACTGCTCTGTGTTCTGTTAATTCATCTCACAGAGTTACATCTTTAACTTCAAGAAGCCTTTCGCTAAGGCTGTTCTTGTGGAATTGGCAAAGGGATATTTGGAAGCCCATAGAGGGCTATGGTGAAAAAGGAAATATCTTCCGTTCAAAACTGGAAAGAAGCTTTCTGAGAAACTGCTCTGTGTTCTGTTAATTCATCTCACAGAGTTTCATCTTTCCCTTCAAGAAGCCTTTCGCTAAGGCTGTTCTTGTGGAATTGGCAAAGGGATATTTGGAAGCCCATAGAGGGCTATGGTGAAAAAGGAAATATCTTCCGTACAAAACTGGAAAGAAGCTTTCTGAGAAACTGTTCTATGTTCTGTTAATTCATCTCACAGAGTTACATCTTTCCCTTCAAGAAGCCTTTCGCTAAGGCTGTTCTTGGGGAATTGGCAAAGGGATATTTGGAAGCCCATAGAAAGCTATGGTGAAAAAGGAAATATCTTCCGTTCAAAACTGGAAAAAAGCTTTCTGAGAAACTGCTCTGTGTTCTGTTAATTCATCTCACAGAGTTACATCTTTCCCTTCAAGAAGCCTTTCGCTAAGGCTGTTCTTGGGGAATTGGCAAAGGGATATTTGGAAGCCCATAGAGGGCTATGGTGAAAAAGGAAATATCTTCCGTTCAAAACTGGAAAAAAGCTTTCTGAGAAACTGCTCTGTGTTCTGTTAATTCATCCCACAGAGTTACTTCTTTCCCTTCAAGAAGCCTTTCGCTAAGGCTATTCTTGTGGAATTGGCAAAGGGATATTTGGAAGCCCATAGAGGGCTATGGTGAAAAAGGAAATATCTTCCGTTCAAAACTGGAAAAAAGCTTTCTGAGAAACTGCTCTGTGTTCTGTTAATTCATCTCACAGAGTTACATCTTTCCCTTCAGGAAGCCTTTCGCTAAGGCTGTTCTTGTGGAATTGCAAAGGGATATTTGGAAGCCCATAGAGGGCTATGGTGAAAAAGGAATATCTTCCGTTGAAAACTGGAAAGAAGCTTTCTGAGAAACTGCTCTGTGTTCTGTTAATTCATCTCACAGAGTTACATCTTTCCCTTCAAGAAGCCTTTCGCTAAGGCTGTTCTTGTGGAATTGGCAAAGGGATATTTGGAAGCCCATAGAGGGCTATGGTGAAAAAGGAAATATCTTCCGTTCAAAACTGGAAAGAAGCTTTCTGAGAAACTGCTCTGTGTTCTGTTAATTCATCTCACAGAGTTACATCTTTCCCTTCAAGAAGCCTTTCTCTAAGGCTGTTCTTGTGGAATTGGCAAATGGATATTTGGAAGCCCATAGAGGGCTATGGTGAAAAAGGAAATATCTTCCGTTCAAAACTGGAAAAAAGCTTTCTGAGAAACTGCTCTGTGTTCTGTTAATTCATCTCACAGAGTTACATTTCTAACTTCAAGAAGCCTTTCGCTAAGGCTGTTCTTGTGGAATTGGCAAAGGGATATTTGGAAGCCCATAGAGGGCTATGGTGTAAAAGGAAATATCTTCCGTTCAAAACTGGAAAGAAGCTTTCTGAGAAACTGCTCTGTGTTCTGTTAATTCATCTCACAGAGTTCCATCTTTCCCTTCAAGAAGCCTTTCGCTAAGGCTGTTCTTGTGGAATTGGCAAAGGGATATTTGGAAGATCATAGAGGGCTATGGAGAAAAAGGAAGTATCTTCCGTTCAAAACTGGAAAGAAGCTTTCTGAGAAACTGTTCTATGTTCTGTTAATTCATCTCACAGAGTTACATCTTTCCCTTCAAGAAGCCTTTCGCGAAGGCTGTTCTTGTGGAATTGGCAAAGGGATATTTGGAAGCCCATAGAGGGCTATGGTGAAAAAGGAAATATCTTCCGTTCAAAACTGGAAAGAATCTTTCTGAGAAACTGCTCTGTGTTCTTTTAATTCATCTCACAGAATTACATCTTTCCCTTCAAGAAGCCTTTCGTTAAGGCTGTTCTTGGGGAATTGGCAAAGGGATATTTGGAAGCCCATAGAGGGCTATGGTGTAAAACGAAATATCTTCCGTTCAAAACTGGAAAGAAGCTTTCTGAGAAACTGCTCTGTGTTCTGTTAATTCATCTCACAGAGTTACATCTTTCCCTTCAAGAAGTCTTTCGCTAAGGCTGTTCTTGTGGAATTGGCAAAGGGATATTTGGAAGCCCATAGAGGGCTATGGTGAAAAAGGAAATATCTTCCGTTCAAAACTGAAAAAAAGCTTTCTGAGAAACTGCTCTGTGTTCTGTTAATTCATCTCACAGAGTTACATCTTTCCCTTCAAGAAGCCTTTCGCTAAGGCTGTTCTTGTGGAATTGGCAAAGGGATATTTGGAAGCCCATAGAGGGCTATGGTGAAAAAGGAAATATCTTCCGTACAAAACTGGAAAGAAGCTTTCTGAGAAACTGTTCTATGTTCTGTTAATTCATCTCACAGAGTTACATCTTTCCCTTCAAGAAGCCTTTCGCTAAGGCTGTTCTTGTGGAATTGGCAAAGGGATATTTGGAAGCCCATAGAGGGCTATGGTGAAAAAGGAAATATCTTCCGTTCAAAACTGGAAAGAAGCTTTCTGAGAAACTGCTCTGTGTTCTGTTAATTCATCTCACAGAGTTACATCTTTCCCTTCAAGAAGCCTTTCGCTAAGGCTGTTCTTGTGGAATTGGCAAAGGGATATTTGGAAGCCCATAGAAGGCTATGGTGAAAAAGGAAATATCTTCATTCAAAACTGGAAAGAAGCTTTCTGAGAAACTGCACTGTGTTCTGTTAATTCATCTCACAGAGTTACATCTGTAACTTCAAGAAGCCTTTCGCTAAGGCTTTTCTTGTGGAATTGGCAAAGGGATATTTGGAAGCCCATAGAGGGCTATGGTGAAAAAGGAAATATCTTCCGTTCAAAACTGGAAAGAAGCTTTCTGAGAAACTGCTCTGTGTTCTGTTAATTCATCTCACAGAGTTACATCTTTAACTTCAAGAAGCCTTTTGCTAAGGCTGTTCTTGTGGAATTGGCAAAGGGATATTTGGAAGCCCATAGAGGGCTATGGAGAAAAAGGAAATATCTTCCGTTCAAAACTGGAAAGAAGCTTTCTGAGAAACTGCTCTGTGTTCTGTTAATTCATCTCACAGAGTTACATCTTTCCCTTCAAGAAGCCTTTCGCTAAGGCTGTTCTTGTGGAATTGGCAAAGGGATATTTGGAAGCCCATAGAGGGCTATGGTGAAAAAGGAAATATCTTCCGTTCAAAACTGGAAAGAAGCTTTCTGAGAAACTGCTCTGTGTTCTGTTAATTCATCTCACAGAGTTACATCTTTCCCTTCAAGAAGCCTTTCGCTAAGGCTGTTCTTGTGGAATTGGCAAAGGGATATTTGGAAGCCCAGAGAGGGCTATGGTGAAAAAGGAAATATCTTCCGTTCAAAACTGGAAAGAAGCTTTCTGAGAAACTGCTCTGTGTTCTGTTAATTCATCTCACAGAGTTACATCTTTAACTTCAAGAAGCCTTTCGCTAAAGCTGTTCTTGTGGAATTGGGAAAGGGATATTTGGAAGCCCATAGAGGGCTATGGTGAAAAAGGAAATATCTTCCGTTCAAAACTGGAAAGAAGCTTTCTGAGAAACTGCTCTGTGTTCTGTTAATTCATCTCACAGAGTTACATCTTTAACTTCAAGAAGCCTTTCGCTAAGGCTGTTCTTGTGGAATTGGCAAAGGGATATTTGGAAGCCCATAGAGGGCTATGGTGAAAAAGGAAATATCTTCCGTTCAAAACTGGAAAGAAGCTTTCTGAGAAACTGCTCTGTGTTCTGTTAATTCATCTCACAGAGTTACATCTTTCCCTTCAAGAAGCCTTTCTCTAAGGCTGTTCTTGTGGAATTGGCAAATGGATATTTGGAAGCCCATAGAGGGCTATGGTGAAAAAGGAAATATCTTCCGTTCAAAACTGGAAAAAAGCTTTCTGAGAAACTGCTCTGTGTTCTGTTAATTCATCTCACAGAGTTACATTTCTAACTTCAAGAAGCCTTTCGCTAAGGCTGTTCTTGTGGAATTGGCAAAGGGATATTTGGAAGCCCATAGAGGGCTATGGTGAAAAAGGAAATATCTTCCATTCAAAACTGGAAAGAAGCTTTCTGAGAAACTGCTCTGTGTTCTGTTAATTCATCTCACAGAGTTACATCTTTCCCTTCAAGAAGCCTTTCGCTAAGGCTGTTCTTGTGGAATTGGCAAAGGGATATTTGGAAGCCCATAGAAGGCTACGGTGAAAAAGGAAATATCTTCCATTCAAAACTGGAAAGAAGCTTTCTGAGAAACTGCACTGTGTTCTGTTAATTCATCTCACAGAGTTACATCTTTAACTTCAAGAAGCCTTTCGCTAAGGCTGTTCTTGTGGAATTGGCAAAGGGATATTTGGAAGCCCATAGAGGGCTATGGTGAAAAAAGGAAATATCTTCCGTTCAAAAGTGGAAAGAGGCTTTCTGAGAAACTGCTCTGTGTTCTGTTAATTCATCTAGCAGAGTTACATCTCTTCCTTCAAGAAGCCTTTCGCTAAGGCTGTTCTTGTGGAATTGGCAAAGGGATATTTGGAAGCCCATAGAGGGCTATGGTGAAAAAGGAAATATCTTCCGTTCAAAACTGGAAAGAAGCTTTCTGAGAAACTGCTCTGTGTTCTGTTAATTCATCTCACAGAGTTACATCTTTAACGTCAAGAAGCCTTTCGCTAAGGCTGTTCTTGTGGAATTGGCAAAGGGATATTTGGAAGCCCATAGAGGGCTATGGAGAAAAAGGAAATATCTTCCGTTCAAAACTGGAAAGAAGCTTTCTGAGAAACTGCTCTGTGTTCTGTTAATTCATCTCACAGAGTTACATCTTTCCCTTCAAGAAGCCTTTCGCTAAGGCTGTTCTTGTGGAATTGGCAAAGGGATATTTGGAAGCCCATAGAGGGCTATGGTGAAAAAGGAAATATCTTCCGTTCAAAACTGGAAAGAAGCTTTCTGAGAAACTGCTCTGTGTTCTGTTAATTCATCTCACAGAGTTACATCTTTCCCTTCAAGAAGCCTTTCGCTAAGGCTGTTCTTGTGGAATTGGCAAAGGGATATTTGGAAGCCCATAAAGGGCTATGGTGAAAAAGGAAATATCTTCCGTTCAAAACTGGAAAGAAGCTTTCTGAGAAACTGCTCTGTGTTCTCTTAATTCATCTCACAGAGTTACATCTTTAACTTCAAGAAGCCTTTCGCTAAGGCTGTTCTTGTGGAATTGGCAAAGGGATATTTGGAAGCCCATAGAGGGCTATGGTGAAAAAGGAAATATCTTCCGTTCAAAACTGGAAAGAAGCTTTCTGAGAAACTGCTCTGTGTTCTGTTAATTCATCTCACAGAGTTACATCTTTAACTTCAAGAAGCCTTTCGCTAAGGCTGTTCTTGTGGAATTGGCAAAGGGATATTTGGAAGCCCATAGAGGGCTATGGTGAAAAAGGAAATATCTTCCGTTCAAAACTGGAAAGAAGCTTTCTGAGAAACTGCTCTGTGTTCTGTTAATTCATCTCACAGAGTTTCATCTTTCCCTTCAAGAAGCCTTTCGCTAAGGCTGTTCTTGTGGAATTGGCAAAGGGATATTTGGAAGCCCATAGAGGGCTATGGTGAAAAAGGAAATATCTTCCGTACAAAACTGGAAAGAAGCTTTCTGAGAAACTGTTCTATGTTCTGTTAATTCATCTCACAGAGTTACATCTTCCCCTTCAAGAAGCCTTTCGCTAAGGCTGTTCTTGGGGAATTGGCAAAGGGATATTTGGAAGCCCATAGAGGGCTATGGTGAAAAAGGAAATATCTTCCGTTCAAAACTGGAAAGAAGCTTTCTGAGAAACTGCTCTGTGTTCTGTTAATTCATCTCACAGAGTTACATCTTTCCCTTCAAGAAGCCTTTCGCTAAGGCTGTTCTTGTGGAATTGGCAAAGGGATATTTGGAAGCCCATAGAGGGCTATGGTGAAAAAGGCAATATCTTCCGTTCAAAACTGGAAAGAAGCTTTCTGAGAAACTGCTCTGTGTTCTGTTAATTCATCTCACAGAGTTACATCTTTAACTTCAAGAAGCCTTTCGCTAAGGCTGTTCTTGTGGAATTGGCAAAGGGATATTTGGAAGCCCATAGAGGGCTATGGTGAAAAAGGAAATATCTTCCGTTCAAAACTGGAAAGAAGCTTTCTGAGAAACTGCTCTGTGTTCTGTTAATTCATCTCACAGAGTTACATCTTTCCCTTCAAGAAGCCTTTCGCTAAGGCTGTTCATGTGGAAATGGCAAAGGGATATTTGGAAGCCCATAGAGGGCTATGGTGAAAAAGGAAATATCTTCCGTTCAAAACTGGAAAGAAGCTTTCTGAGAAACTGCTCTGTGTTCTGTTAATTCATCTCACAGAGTTACATCTTTCCCTTCAAGAAGCCTTTCGCTAAGGCTGTTCTTGTGGAATTGGCAAAGGGATATTTGGAAGCCCATAGAGGGCTATGGTGAAAAAGGCAATATCTTCCGTTCAAAACTGGAAAGAAGCTTTCTGAGAAACTGCTCTGTGTTCTGTTAATTCATCTCACAGAGTTACATCTTTAACTTCAAGAAGCCTTTCGCTAAGGCTGTTCTTGTGGAATTGGCAAAGGGATATTTGGAAGCCCATAGAGGGCTATGGTGAAAAAGGAAATATCTTCCGTTCAAAAGTGGAAAGAAGCTTTCTGAGAAACTGCTCTGTGTTCTGTTAATTCATCTCACAGAGTTACATCTTTCCTTTCAAGAAGCCTTTCGCTAAGGCTGTTCTTGTGGAATTGGCAAAGGGATATTTGGAAGCCCATAGAGGGCTATGGTGAAAAAGGAAATATCTTCCGTTCAAAATTGGAAAAAAGCTTTCTGAGAAACTGCTCTGTGTTCTGTTAATTCATCTCACAGAGTTACATATTTCCCTTCAAGAAGCCTTTCGCTAAGGCTGTTTTTGTGGAATTGTCAAAGGGATATTTGGAAGCCCATAGAGGGCTATGGTGAAAAAGGAAATATCTTCCGTTCAAAACTGGAAAGAAGCTTTCTGAGAAACTGCTCTGTGTTCTGTTAATTCATCTCACAGAGTTACATCTTTCCTTTCAAGAAGCCTTTCGCTAAGGCTGTTCTTGTGGAATTGGAAAAGGGATATTTGGAAGCCCATAGAGGGCTATGGTGAAAAAGGAAATATCTTCCGTTCAAAACTGGAAAGCAGCTTTCTGAGAAACTGCTCTGTGTTCTGTTAATTCATCTCACAGAGTTACATCTTTCCCTTCAAGAAGCCTTTCGCTAAGGCTGTTCTTGTGGAATTGGCAAAGGGATATTTGGAAGCCCATAGAGGGCTATGGTGAAAAAGGCAATATCTTCCGTTCAAAACTGGAAAGAAGCTTTCTGAGAAACTGCTCTGTGTTCTGTTAATTCATCTCACCGAGTTACATCTTTCCCTTCAAGAAGCCTTTCGCTAAGGCTGTTCTTGTGGAATTGGCAAAGGGATATTTGGAAGCCCATAGAGGGCTCTGGTGAAAAAGGAAATATCTTCCGTTCAAAACTGGAAAGAAGCTTTCTGAGAAACTGCTCTGTGTTCTGTTAATTCATCTCACAGAGTTACATCTTTAACTTCAAGAAGCCTTTCGCTAAGGCTGTTCTTGTGGAATTGGCAAAGGGATATTTGGAAGACCATAGAGGGCTATGGTGAAAAAGGAAATATCTTCCGTTCAAAACTGGAAAGAAGCTTTCTGAGAAACTGCTCTGTGTTCTGTTAATTCATCTCACAGAGTTACATCTTTCCCTTCAAGAAGCCTTTCGCTAAGGCTGTTCATGTGGAAATGGCAAAGGGATATTTGGAAGCCCATAGAGGGCTATGGTGAAAAAGGAAATATCTTCCGTTCAAAACTGGAAAGAAGCTTTCTGAGAAACTGCTCTGTGTTCTGTTAATTCATCTCACAGAGTTACATCTTTCCCTTCAAGAAGCCTTTCGCTAAGGCTGTTCTTGTGGAATTGGCAAAGGGATATTTGGAAGCCCATAGAGGGCTATGGTGAAAAAGGCAATATCTTCCGTTCAAAACTGGAAAGAAGCTTTCTGAGAAACTGCTCTGTGTTCTGTTAATTCATCTCACAGAGTTACATCTTTAACTTCAAGAAGCCTTTCGCTAAGGCTGTTCTTGTGGAATTGGCAAAGGGATATTTGGAAGCCCATAGAGGGCTATGGTGAAAAGGAAATATCTTCCGTTCAAAAGTGGAAAGAAGCTTTCTGAGAAACTGCTCTGTGTTCTGTTAATTCATCTCACAGAGTTACATCTTTCCTTTCAAGAAGCCTTTCGCTAAGGCTGTTCTTGTGGAATTGGCAAAGGGATATTTGGAAGCCCATAGAGGGCTATGGTGAAAAAGGAAATATCTTCCGTTCAAAACTGGAAAGAAGCTTTCGGAGAAACTGCTCTGTGTTCTGTTAATTCATCTCACAGAGTTACATCTTTAACTTCAAGAAGCCTTTCGCTAAGGCTGTTCTTGTGGAATTGGCAAAGGGATATTTGGAAGCCCAAGGAGGGCTATGGTGAAAAAGGAAATATCTTCCGTTCAAAACTGGAAAGAAGCTTTCTGAGAAACTGCTCTGTGTTCTGTTAATTCATCTCACAGAGTTACATCTTTCCCTTCAAGAAGCCTTTCGCTAAGTCTGTTCATGTGGAAATGGCAAAGGGATATTTGGAAGCCCATAGAGGGCTATGGTGAAAAAGGAAATATCTTCCGTTCAAAACTGGAAAGAAGCTTTCTGAGAAACTGCTCTGTGTTCTGTTAATTCATCTCACAGAGTTACATCTTTCCCTTCAAGAAGCCTTTCGCTAAGGCTGTTCTTGTGGAATTGGCAAAGGGATATTTGGAAGCCCATAGAGGGCTATGGTGAAAAAGGAAATATCTTCCGTTCAAAACTGGAAAGAAGCTTTCTGAGAAACTGCTCTGTGTTCTGTTAATTCATCTCACAGAGTTACATCTTTAACTTCAAGAAGCCTTTCGCTAAAGCTGTTCTTGTGGAATTGGGAAAGGGATATTTGGAAGCCCATAGAGGGCTATGGTGAAAAAGGAAATATCTTCCGTTCAAAACTGGAAAGAAGCTTTCTGAGAAACTGCTCTGTGTTCTGTTAATTCATCTCACAGAGTTACATCTTTCCCTTCAAGAAGCCTTTCGCTAAGGCTGTTCTTGTGGAATTGGCAAAGGGATATTTGGAAGCCCATAGAGGGCTATGGTGAAAAAGGAAATATCTTCCATACAAAACTGGAAAGAAGCTTTCTGAGAAACTGTTCTATGTTCTGTTAATTCATCTCACAGAGTTACATCTTTCCCTTCAAGAAGCCTTTCGCTAAGGCTGTTCTTGTGGAATTGGCAAAGGGATATTTGGAAGCCCATAGAGGGCTATGGTGAAAAAGGAAATATCTTCCGTTCAAAACTGGAAAGAAGCTTTCTGAGAAACTGCTCTGTGTTCTGTTAATTCATCTCACAGAGTTACATCTTTCCCTTCAAGAAGCCTTTCGCTAAGGCTGTTCTTGTGGAATTGGCAAAGGGATATTTGGAAGCCCATAGAAGGCTATGGTGAAAAAGGAAATATCTTCCATTCAAAACTGGAAAGAAGCTTTCTGAGAAACTGCACTGTGTTCTGTTAATTCATCTCACAGAGTTACATCTTTAACTTCAAGAAGCCTTTCGCTAAGGCTGTTCTTGTGGAATTGGCAAAGGGATATTTGGAAGCCCATAGAGGGCTATGGTGAAAAAGGAAATATCTTCCGTTCAAAAGTGGAAAGAGGCTTTCTGAGAAACTGCTCTGTGTTCTGTTAATTCATCTAGCAGAGTTACATCTCTTCCTTCAAGAAGCCTTTCGCTAAGGCTGTTCTTGTGGAATTGGCAAAGGGATATTTGGAAGCCCATAGAGGGCTATGGTGAAAAAGGAAATATCTTCCGTTCAAAACTGGAAAGAAGCTTTCTGAGAAACTGCTCTGTGTTCTGTTAATTCATCTCACAGAGTTACATCTTTAACTTCAAGAAGCCTTTCGCTAAGGCTGTTCTTGTGGAATTGGCAAAGGGATATTTGGAAGCCCATAGAGGGCTATGGAGAAAAAGGAAATATCTTCCGTTCAAAACTGGAAAGAAGCTTTCTGAGAAACTGCTCTGTGTTCTGTTAATTCATCTCACAGAGTTACATCTTTCCCTTCAAGAAGCCTTTCGCTAAGGCTGTTCTTGTGGAATTGGCAAAGGGATATTTGGAAGCCCATAGAGGGCTATGGTGAAAAAGGAAATATCTTCCGTTCAAAACTGGAAAGAAGCTTTCTGAGAAACTGCTCTGTGTTCTGTTAATTCATCTCACAGAGTTACATCTTTCCCTTCAAGAAGCCTTTCGCTAAGGCTGTTCTTGTGGAATTGGCAAAGGGATATTTGGAAGCCCATAGAGGGCTATGGTGAAAAAGGAAATATCTTCCGTTCAAAACTGGAAAGAAGCTTTCTGAGAAACTGCTCTGTGTTCTCTTAATTCATCTCATAGAGTTACATCTTTAACTTCAAGAAGCCTTTCGCTAAGGCTGTTCTTGTGGAATTGGCAAAGGGATATTTGGAAGCCCATAGAGGGCTATGGTGAAAAAGGAAATATCTTCCGTTCAAAACTGGAAAGAAGCTTTCTGAGAAACTGCTCTGTGTTCTGTTAATTCATCTCACAGAGTTACATCTTTCCCTTCAAGAAGCCTTTCGCTAAGGCTGTTCTTGTGGAATTGGCAAAGGGATATTTGGAAGCCCATAGAGGGCTATGGTGAAAAAGGAAATATCTTCCGTTCAAAACTGGAAAGAAGCTTTCTGAGAAACTGCTCTGTGTTCTGTTAATTCATCTCACAGAGTTACATCTTTAACTTCAAGAAGCCTTTCGCTAAGGCTGTTCTTGTGGAATTGGCAAAGGGATATTTGGAAGCCCATAGAGGGCTATGGTGAAAAAGGAAATATCTTCCGTTCAAAACTGGAAAGAAGCTTTCTGAGAAACTGCTCTGTGTTCTGTTAATTCATCTCACAGAGTTACATCTTTCCTTTCAAGAAGCCTTTCGCTAAGGCTGTTCTTGTGGAATTGGCAAAGGGATATTTGGAAGCCCATAGAGGGCTATGGTGAAAAAGGAAATATCTTCCGTTCAAAATTGGAAAAAAGCTTTCTGAGAAACTGCTCTGTGTTCTGTTAATTCATCTCACAGAGTTACATATTTCCCTTCAAGAAGCCTTTCGCTAAGGCTTTTTTTGTGGAATTGTCAAAGGGATATTTGGAAGCCCTTAGAGGGCTATGGTTAAAAAGGAAATATCTTCCGTTCAGAACTGGAAAGAAGCTTTCTGAGAATCTGCTCTGTGTTCTGTTAATTCATCTCACAGAGTTACATCTTTCCCTTCAAGAAGCCTTTCGCTAAGGCTGTTCTTGTGGAATTGGCAAAGGGATATTTGGAAGCCCATAGAGGGCTATGGTGAAAAAGGAAATATCTTCCGTTCAAAACTGGAAAAAAGCTTTCTGAGAAACTGCTCTGTGTTCTGTTAATTCATCTCACAGAGTTACATCTTTAACTTCAAGAAGCCTTTCGCTAAGGCTGTTCTTGTGGAATTGGCAAAGGGATATTTGGAAGCCCATAGAGGGCTATGGAGAAAAAGGAAATATCTTCCGTTCAAAACTGGAAAGAAGCTTTCTGAGAAACTGTTCTATGTTCTGTTAATTCATCTCACAGAGTTACATCTTTCCCTTCAAGAAGCCTTTCGCTAAGGCTGTTCTTGTGGAATTGGCAAAGGGATATTTGGAAGCCCATAGAGGGCTATGGTGAAAAAGGAAATATCTTCCGTTCAAAACTGGAAAGAAGCTTTCTGAGAAACTGCTCTGTGTTCTGTTAATTCATCTCACAGAGTTACATCTTTCCCTTCAAGAAGCCTTTCGCTAAGGCTGTTCTTGTGGAATTGGCAAAGGGATATTTGGAAGCCCATAGAGGGCTATGGTGAAAAAGGAAATATCTTCCGTTCAAAACTGGAAAGAAGCTTTCTGAGAAACTGCTCTGTGTTCTGTTAATTCATCTCACAGAGTTACATCTTTCCCATCAAGAAACCTTTCGCTAAGGCTGTTCTTGTGGAATTGGCAAAGGGATATTTGGAAGCCCATGGTGGGCTATGGTGAAAAAGGAAATATCTTCCGTACAAAACTGGAAAGAAGCTTTCTGAGAAACTGTTCTATGTTCTGTTAATTCATCTCACAGAGTTACATCTTTCCCTTCAAGAAGCCTTTCGCTAAGGCTGTTCTTGGGGAATTGGCAAAGGGATATTTGGAAGCCCATAGAGGGCTATGGTGAAAAAGGAAATATCTTCCGTTCAAAACTGGAAAAAATCTTTCTGAGAAACTGCTCTGTGTTCTGTTAATTCATCTCACAGAGTTACATATTTCCCTTCAAGAAGCCTTTCGCTAAGGCTGTTTTTGTGGAGTTGGCAAAGGGATATTTGGAAGCCCATAGAGGGCTAGGTTGAAAAAGGAAATATCTTCCGTTCAAAACTGGAAAGAAGCTTTCTGAGAAACTGCTCTGTGTTCTGTTAATTCATCTCACAGAGTTACATCTTTCCCTTCAAAAAGCCTTTCGCTAAGGCTGTTCTTGTGGAATTGGCAAAGGGATATTTGGAAGCCCATAGAGGGCTATGGTGAAA